>NC_025999.2:16385025-16472559 GCF_000442705.2 Elaeis guineensis | reverse complement strand
ACCCATTATAATTTGAAAAAGTTGAACAAAGGTAACCTAGTAGATGCAATTTGAAGGTACCCACTACGTCATCCATAAACCATCCAAAAAAAATCATAAGAGAAGAATAAAAATGCAATTAAATCTCTGGACATATCATCCATTGATATATGCTACTTTCCAGCTAATTCAACACAAAATAATCAAATCAGAATCAATATGCAATTAGCACATTATATTGGCACATAATGGCCAAAAATAGAATCAAACCATAATATGTCACAATGCATTACAATGTATCATATGTTATATGTTTCACAATATATCACACTATATCATAATGTATTACAATATTTCACAATGCAACACAAGGTATCATAATGTTTCATATTGTTTCACTATAAACATCTAGAGTGTCGTATTGAATACTATGCATAATGGATACAAATGTATCACACCAAAAATGATACACCAAAGACATTACACCAAAAAGTACACTAAACAAAAGTATATATTAATATCCACTAAAACATATATAACCACAAGTCGAATGTAGATAGAGAAGATTATAGCTGTGAAAGTACTTCGCATACCATGAGCAGACAATCTAGGAGGCTGCTAGGTGGGAGGAGGTAGGCTGGAAAGAAGCTAGGTGGGAGGAGGCACTAGGTGGGAGGTTGCTAACTGGTGGCCATTAGCTACTAGCTACTACTTGATGGCTATAAAGATACAAGTTAAGAGCTTGAACTTTCTTTTATGATGATCTCATAGTATCCTGAACTTGAAAAATATTGTTCAACAAAAGTACATATGAGATATAGTAGCTGAGTGATGAAACATGAACATATAATATGTACCCATCCTCTCTCCCTTTTGCTATGAACTTGATTGGATCCAATGCTCTGATCCTTCTTCTTTGGCTTCTCCTTCATAGGGCCTTTGTAAGTTTTAGAGTTATAGCCTTATTGTTTGCAATTGCAATATCTCAATGAGGTACCCTTACTTGTGATTCTACTAGAATCCTTTGACTCATCCTCTTTTTTTCCTTATGCCTTTATGGGTTTATTTGCAGGAGCCCTTATTATGAAAGAGAGGGAGAAAGAGTGGGGTTCTATCCTTGGTCAAAATTTCATTTCAGAAGTTGGTTGAATAATGTGCTTACAAACTTTAACAAATGTATCTTTGGTGTACCAAGAACCGACAAAGTGCTCTGCCTCCTTTTTTATAAACATAATAGCTACTATAGTATGGCAGTATAGGATGTCAGATAGATCCCATGTCCTACATCCACAGGCACTCTCCCCTAAGTATATAACATATCAGTCATTACAATGCTCAATTTCAAATCCATAGCCTCAAACTTAACTCTCTTCGATTTCTTTTATATCCTAAGGCAAAGAGGATATGTGATTTTATCCAAGCCTTTTCTCTTAACTTAGAGTCACTACATCAACAATCTTCTTATAGTCTCCAATAAGCTAATAATAAGCTTGTCTCGAGCATCAATTATGTACTTATTGAAGAACTCCCATATATTATTTAACAACATATCGGATTTGCTTCTTGGATTGAAGGTATGCCTTGACCACAACTACGATGAGTGTTGCATGAGCCACCACCATGCCATCTCATCAAACTATTAAATCTTCTACATGGCAATTTGAAAGTTGTTGTAGTAGAAATTCATGTAGAAGTTGGGTTAGCTAGAGCTTGACAGTGACTGTAGATCGACGATGGCTGGACGGTGGCTACAGGACCTACAAGAAAAGTCTCCGATCAGAGTTGGCTTCGATGGAGATCCTCCAATGCTCAAGTCAGATCCCTGATACAGATAAAAAGGAGTGAGCATGTTGAGAGAGAGATTTTTTATACCTTGAGGGTCTCTTATGGGCCTTTTTTTATAAACGAGACTGAAGATTAGTGAGAATGGAGGA
This sequence comes from Elaeis guineensis, assembly GCF_000442705.2. NCBI lineage: Eukaryota > Viridiplantae > Streptophyta > Magnoliopsida > Arecales > Arecaceae > Elaeis > Elaeis guineensis. The sequence goes on along the minus strand of NC_025999.2, from coordinate 16,470,646 downwards.
TCAGGTGGTTAGCCTTATTTTATCTAACGAGATTCAGTCATTATTCTTTTCTTATTTAGAGAGATTTGTTTGTTATTTATTTCTTGTTTGCTCATCATCATTTATTTTCGATTGTCATGAAATTTGAAGATCTACGTGGGTGCTAAAGGTCAACCTTCTCTATTTTGCCAAATTAGATCAGCTCAAGTGCCTTATTGGGTCAAAATTGGAGAGACGATCGAGCTCCACTGGGCTTCAAATTAAAAGCTATCCGAAGTAAGTGAATCAAGAGAAGTAGATCAAGCTGAGGTATCTTCATATTCTCATATGCCTCATATCTTCGACTGTATGAGATCATCCCCAACGTAAGCCCTCTACTCTTGAGTTTGAGATAGAATTGATTCAAGCAAAGAAAGTATATCAAGTCAAAACTACCGAAGACATGGGTGCATGCTTCTACTTCAGTTTGATCGTCGAGGTTTTCATAGGCTTTGCTTGCTAAAAAATAAGAGACCTTCGAGCGTCCTATAGGTTAGCCCTCATTTCTTGTGTAGTTGAAGTCGATGGGTTGAGGATCCTTATAGATTAGCCCTCTAAATATCTTTTTAGATTAGCCTTCACTTCTTAATCAGCCGAAGTCTTCATCGGCTCAGCTCACTGAAAAGCGAGGGATCTTTGGGGGTCCTTATAGGAGCCTCCACTTTTTGACTGCCAAGATCTTCTACCCATGTAGGTTGGATTGGCGTTATTGGAGATCTTTATATGTTAGCCCCACTTTTCATAAGACTAAGGTCTTCGTGGGTGCTAACTCGTTGAAAGTGAGAAGCCTTCGGGGGTCTTTATAGGTTAGCCTCCGCTTCTTAATCATCGAGGACTTCAGTATGGATGACTTTGAGTTCATTGGTTTCACTCAACTTACCCATGCACAAAGAGTGCCATTAGGTCACTATCGTCGTGGCCTCCGCTCGACTTGCTCATGGGTGAGGAGCATCATTGGATTGTTGAGTTGTAGACCTACAAAAGGAATAAGAGAACTTGCTAGATCGGCTCTGGTTAGGCCTTTTGATTCTTAAATCAAATTAAGCTTTGGAATAAAGAGGATAATAGATAATTAGAGTGTTGTTATCCTATTTTAGTCAGTTCACCTCTAGTCAGCCTTCATTGGTTAGCATTCTTAAATCTTTAGCATCCTAGAGCTTGACTTTGGGAGGTTGGCCTTTGAGACTTCAGCTTTCAAGAGCTCACTTTAGGGGGGGGTCGACTCTTGGAGGCTGAATTTAAGATGGTCCGCATCAGAAGCACAACCATCTTAGATCATCCTTGGGTTCATCTTGGCATCGAGCTTCATTTTAGTCTCAATCTTTCATCTTAGCTTTCGACTTTTTGCTCGATAGCTCAACCTCGGTTTGACTAGACTAGTCTTCTGATGACCTTTGCCCTTTGGTGATATTTGATCTTTTGAGATTGATTTTCTGATGGCCTAGGCCTTAGGCTGCCTTTACCTCAGCTTGTGTTCTCAAGGATTGTTGTCCTACAAAAAAAAATAGAATAATGAATTGGAGCTTGAGAGCCTTTACCATGAGAGTTGTGAGTTTTGTTTGAGAGCCATTGGATTTTGCTTCGCTCTTTCTTGCTGTTTGCCTTAGCTTAAACTTGATCTTTACCTCAGATGGATTTGATCTTCACTTTGGATGGGCCTCAGGCTTTACTTCAGTTCAGCCTAGATCAATTTTTGCTCTAGTAATATTGGTCTTGTAGGAGTTATCTTCATAAAGAATTTTTCCATCACTAGTTTAGCCAAAGACTCTTGACTGCTATTCTCAACAGACCTCACAATCTTTTTTTCTTTTTTCTTGTTACTGCTCATAGGAGCAACCTATCGAACACTTGGTGGAGTCTCCTAGCTGCTACCTTGATCTGCATTTGAAATCAAAAAATCTATATCTCGGCCTTGACCTTGGTCATCCCCAGTTTGTCTTGATTTTCACCTCAAATGGGTTTGATTTTCATTTAGGATTGGCTTGATTTTTACTTCGGATTAGTCTTGATTTTGACTTTGGATTGTCTTGATTTTTACCTCTAATTGGCTTGATTTTTGCTTCGGATTGGTCTTGATCTTCACCCTCTTATGACTTGTGGACCTACAAGAAGGAAAGAAAGTAAATGATGGAAAAGGACTTGTGAGCCTCTTACCATGAGAGCTTTGAATTTGACCTCTCTCTCTTAGGATCTATTCTTTGGAATGTTCTTGATTCTGTTCAGATAGATGAGGAAGTATGGATCCGTCAGGATTTAGAAGAAGAGTTTGGGGATTTTTGCAATCTTCTTTCTTGCTTGAATTTCAATTTATCATGATCTTTTTTTTTATTTGGATTCTGAAAGAATAATGCCCTACAAGCCAATGCATATGGGATGCGATAGGGTGTATTTTGTAATTTATCTTTCAAACTCATGTAAATGATATTTATATTATTAATAAGTATTTTTGATTCATTATATGTTTCATCTTATTAATTTTAAGATTCTAATGAACCCCATAGGTTTGAGCAATAGTTTTAGGGCCGTGATAAGATCACACCAGTGAGACCTAAATCCTCGATAGCCCTAATCTAAAATATTTCTAGTCGTTGGTACATTGAGTCAGAGATCAATGATACTAGTAAGACTGGCATATCCTATGTATGCTCAGAAATAAGGATGGTTGATCTCACAATCACTTGTGTGGTGACACTAATATAAGGATATGAGTGCTCATTAGAGAATGAGTTCACTGAATTGACCTACAAGAGAATATCAGATGGAATCTTATTTACATATCAACTGATGATTCTCTAGTAGGAGTTGTATAAGTGATCCTTAGACCTGAGGTCACCATGGTACCTTATGTACATGGATCCATATTTTGATTTACTACCTAGCTTGGTTCTTTGATCCTTGTGTGAGATGTTAGGATATGGTGAAGTGTGTATGAAGGTTGTAAGTAATCAATAAAGGATCAGTCATTCCTAATAAGGGGAGCGAATATCTTATGTGATCTCGTAGGACGATGATTCTGAAGTCTTTGGCCAAAGTAGGGTGATAATTAGAAAAAATTTCTAATTATTATCAACTGAATTATCACCTTCAGATCGAGATACATAAAGATAAGTGACTGAGTTTGACATATTTTCATACCCACAGCTCATCTGGGATGTTGTTTGACTGAAAGATTGAATTACACGAAAACTTACCACTAAAGGATATTTTGATAAATTTTTATCAAAATTTTAAATCTTTGGATAGTCATGACACATTGCTAGATATTAAACTTGACTTATAGATTTATTATAATTAAAAAGTTTAATTATGAAGTCAATTTGAAGAGTCCAAGTTGATTGGGACTCTTGGGTGACCTAATCTTATCATATTAGGATTACGTCGAAAGTCTTGATCCACTACTGACTAGATTTGAAATTCAATAGATTACACACTTTGAGATTTGATCTTGATCTAATCTAATTAAAGTTTAATATAAATTTTATGGGTTAATTTGATATGCTAGCATATTGTATTAACTCAAGTTTCCAAAATTGGTTTAGATCAAAGTGTTTGAGCTAACCTAGACTAGTTGGCTTTGACCTAATGGGATTGGGTCAATTTAGATTAGATCCTTATCCAACTTGAAAGAGTTTCAAGTGGAGAAGGAGTCTTCTGCACCCACTAGAACCCACGGCAAAAATAAATGCCACCCTCTTTTTTTTAGGCGTGGGAAAGGAAGAGTCCTTAATGAGGACTCTTAATTTCTACATATTGCCTTAAATTCCCGATCAGAAATCCTATGTTTGATGCCAAAATTTATTAAATTTTTTATGACACATAGAAGACTAAGAGTCCTTCTGCTCTAAGTAACTAGATTGCCAAAAATTTACTCGATAAATTTATTTGGTGCATGGGAAATTGGAGCGCCAAAGGTTGGCACCTCTTCATCCCATGTGACGTCCCCTGATCTCCTATAGCTTCTTGTTGTGATTTTTGGCTGAAACCAAGAGAGGGATGTGGTAAACATAGAAAAAATTCTAAAAAAAATTTGAAAAAAAAAAGAAGGAATTTTGAGTAGCAAAAGTTGCTACAAGGGTGGTGAGATTTTCAGCAAGTATTGCTTGAGTGCCCTAAGATTTATTTTTTCATATGTTGGAGCCAAAAATTAAATCTTAGATTATGTGACATTTGAAGAGTATCTTCTTAGTGTCATTCTGGTAGTGAGATCAAAAGTAACTAGCTTTGGTGCGATCATGACGCAAGTTCAAAGTCGACAGTGTTCTTAAGAAGATAAGGTGCGGTAGTGCACTGGTTGGGAAGGACTTTGGCCAACTTTCATATGGATCACCATCGAAGGACTTCTATCTTAAGGTTTTGTGGAGAATACCAACATGCTATTTATTTATATTAGTTAAAGTATAATTTTTTATCTCTTTGCATGCTTGAATTTGCTTTGATCGTGATCGACAAAGTGATTCTAAGTTTTGGGTTCAGCTTGATAGTTTTATTTGATAAAGTTATTAATTTTTTATTTTAAATTTTTTAAAAATTATTTTTTATTATGTGATCAAAATCCAACAGTGGTATCAGAGCCATCTTTATCTGATTCGATCAAACAAGTATAATAATTGTGCATAGAATCGTTCTTATGCATATCTTGCCAAAAAATTTTGCATTTATTCATAGCATCAATCCTTTAAACTCAAAAATTATTTTTAACTTTATATATGCCATGATGTTAAATTTTAGATATTAAATTATTAATTTATGATAATTTTAAAATTTGTATTATCATGATTATATGATGCTCAAATTGATGCATTGTTAAGGGTGTAAAGCATGCCTAATGTGATTAAGGTTTGTTATTTTTTATTTTTCTTCGATATGCTTGACATATGTTTTGATATCTATTGTACCCTTATATATTTTAGCATATCATATGATTGCTATTTAGAATAGTAGAAGCATATTAAGTTGCATAATTTGTAGTATATATTTTATGTGGTTGTAGTTAGGATGTGCGAGATCAGTTTAAAATCCTCGTCAAATTATATTAAGTTATAATATCGAGATTCAATTTTTAATCAAAAATTAAATTTTTAAAATCAATTGGTATCGAGAAAAGTGTGATAGGTGTTTTCTAATTAGGTCCGTATGCTGGCCTGGCCAACTCTGTTAGTGTTTAGAAAAGCTACGGGGATCCTCCCACCTAGTTACCTGGTCAATTTGGTCTTGTTGATTTTTGGATCTAGATTGATTAGTAATGTAGACATTACAAGAGCCTTCCCTCAAACTTGGTCGATAGAGTATGTCAAGATTTTAGTGAGCTTATTGTGCTATCCACGAGGCTTACTATAAAAATTGACATGATGTTGATCAAGTGCATATTGATGCTTATAGTATATTTGAATAGTGTTTCTTTGTTGTGCTATCCACAAGACAGCATTATTTAAGTATGATCATATAGGATTAAAAGGTCAACTTAACTAGAACACTACAGTTTATTGTGCTATCTACAAGACTATATATGATTTAGTGGCTAGAATGAAAGAAGTTGAGAATTGTAGAGGTACAATTGGTAAAGAGTACCTACTTTGAACTCATGAATGCTTGTTGTGCTATCCACAAGGTATTTGTGAGGAATAGAATCTCAACCCCACTAAGAAATATTAGAATGTTTCTCGATTTTCATATTTGAGAGCTATGAAGTTCGATAAAATAGTGAAAGACACAATTAGATAAAATCTTAGTCTAGTTGTGCATGTCATCATGAGTTGTCTGCTTATATTATATTTTGTTGTTGTAGATTAACTATACACATGGCATCTTACTTTTACTTAGAGGTATCCTAGATGCCAACAAGTTGACTGGACCTAATTATGTCGACTGGTTAAGAAATTGAGAATTGTTCTCACTCAGGAGAAAGTCTCCTACATTCTGGATACACTTGTTCCGATTCTCTTGGGGAAGATACTTTCGAGGAGGATAGGGCCGCATACAAGATGTGAAAAGATGACAGTATGACTGTTAAATATATCATGCTTGCCTCATGAGCAACGAGCTCCAGAGGCAGCATGAGGACATGGATGTTTCCTCTATTCTCCTTAATCTTAAAAGCTATATGGGAACAAAGTTGAACTACTCGATATGAGATATCGAAGCAGTTATTCCATGCCCATATGACTAAAGGTTCTTCCATGCAAATGTATGTCCTAAAGATGATTATTTGATCACTTATTTAGGAAACTGAGTTTTGCCATAGATAGTGAACTGAGCCAAGATTTGATCCTGCAGTCTCTTCCTGACTCTTTTTCTCAGTTTGTCATTAATTATCATATGAACAAACTGAACTCTAGCCTGCCTAAACTACTGATATTTAAAACTTTTTCTCAGTTTGTCATTAATTATCATATGAACAAACTGAACTCTAGCCTGCCTAAACTACTGAATATGTTAAAAATAATAGAAAATCATTTCAAGGGTGAAAAGGCTCAGGTCCTTCATATTGATAAGATCAGTAAGAAGAAGACAAAGAAGGGTTCTAAGAAAAAGCTGAACCTTAAGATTGGCATCTCCAAGAAGAAGTGAAAAAGGTCTCCACCAAAAGTACTAGTTATCACTGTGGCAAGGAGGGCTACTGAAAGAAAAATTGCAAGGAGTACCTTGCAACCATGAAATTGGCAAGCATTGCTAAAGGTTTGTATATGATACAAACTAATTTATCATTAAGTACTTTATTTTCAGATTCTTAGGTATTAGATACCGCCTGTAGCTCACACCTTTGCAAATCATTATGGGATCTATAGAAAATAAGGAATCTAAATAAAGATGACTTCGAGCTATTCGGTGCTAGTGGAGAGTCCATTCAGATCGAAGCCGTAGGAACTAAAATTTTGAAGTTATCTTCGGACAAAGTTTTAAAACTGAAGACCTATTATTATATTTTAAATATTGTTAGAAAATTATTTCTGTACCATTGTTATTGAAATAAAATTTTAAAATAATTGTAAAGAATAATAATTATTTTATATATTTTTTAATGAATATTATGAAAGTACTTTTATTGATAATAGTCTTATGTTTCTTTCACTTAATGATAGTGTGCTTCATATTGATAATATGAAGAAAAGAAAGAGAGAGGATATGAAAGTCACATACCTCTGGCACTGCGACTTGGCCATATAAATGAGACAAGGATTAATAAGTTATATAAAGATAATTTTTTGATCCTTATGATTATGAATTATATGAAACTTGTGAATCTTGTCTTATGAAAAAATAATCAAAACTCTATTTACTAGACATGGAGATAAGGCAAGTGACATTTTGGACTTTGTACATACTGATGTATGTGGTCCAATATCGACTCAAGCCAAAGGTGGATACTCTTACTTCATTACATTCACTGATGATAAATCTAGATTTGGATCTGTGTATTTAATGAAATATAAATTCGAAGTCTTTGACAAATTTAAAGAGTATCAAAGAATGATCGAAAAATAAACTGGTAAAAGTATTAAAACTCTTCGATCAGATCGAGGAGGATAATACTTATTCAGTGAGTTCCTTGATTATTTGAAACAACATGGAATACTCTCTTAATGGATACCTCCTTATACTCCATAATTAAATAAAATTATGGAAAGAAAGAATCGCACCTTATTAGATATGGTGCGGTCCATGATGTATTTCACGGATCTTCCGTTATCCTTTTGGAGATATGCCCTCGAGACTGCAGCATATATTTTAAATAAAGTACCTTCAAAATCTATTTCTAGCACTTCATATAAAATATAGAAGGAGAAAAAAACCAATCTTAAGCATCTTAAGATTTGGGGTTGCCCAACTTATATGAAAAATATTGATGAACATTAGCTGGATGCTAGATCAGATAAATACAGGTTTGTAGGTTATCCCAAAGAGAGTATAGGATACTACTTCTATAACCTTACTCAACAAAAATATTTATTGGTAGGCATGTCATTTTCTTGGAGAAAGAGTTTATCCAAAAAAAAGGTAATGGGAGGTCTATTGAACTTGAGAAAGTTCAAAACCTACAATCTATCCAAAATTTATCAAATAATTCTCAACCAGATGTATCCATTATTGAGGCATAGCCACTACACACACCTCTTCTCTGAAGGTCAAGTAGAGTACGTAATGTACCACTCAAGTATGGGTTTGTCATTAAGAATGACAACACAATCCACATCATTGAGAATGATGATCCTATGATCTATTCGGAAGCTATTATGAGTAATGTCTCTGACAAATGACTAAATACCATGAAATCTGAAATGGACTCCATGTATGCCAACCAAATATGGACTTTGATTGATGTGCCTGAGGGTGTGACCCCAATAGGCTGCAAATGGGTCTTCAAAAAGAAGATTGGAGCAGATGGCCAGGTAGAGACCTATAAGGCCAGACTTGTGATAAAAGATTTTAGATAAAAATAAGGTGTTGATTATGAAGAAATCTTTTCGCTGGTAGCCATGCTCAAATCTATTCAGATAATGTTTGCTATTGCAGCATACAATAACTATGAGATCTAGCAGATGGATGTCAAGACTGCCTTCCTCAATGAAAATCTTTAGGAAGAAATCTATATGACTCAGCTAGAAGGATTTGTCTCAAATGGGAGAGCAAATCAGGTATGCAAGCTGAATAGATCTATATACGGATTGAAACAAGCATCGAGGAGCTGGAACATCCGTTTTGATGAGACAGTCAAATCGTTTGACTTTATCAAAAATATGGATGAATCTTGTGTATACAAGAAGACTAGTGGAAGTGCTATTATCTTTTTGGTCTTGTATGTGGATGACATACTGCTTATTGGGAATGATATCCTGATGTTGCAATCGGTCAAAACTTGGCTATCACAAAAGTTTTTCATGAAAGATTTGGGTGAGGCATCCTATATACTTGGTATTAAGATCTATAAGGATAGATCGAATAGGATGCTAGGCTTGTCCCAGTTTAGGTGCATTGATCTTGTGTTGAAGAGGTTCAACATGGAGGAAAGTAAAAGAAGTTACTTATCCATAGATCATGGCATACAACTCTCTAAAAAGATGTCGCCTAAGACACCTGAAGAGAGAAATAGAATGAGTTCTATTCCTTATGCTTTGGTTGTAAAATCAATAATGTATGCTATGTTATGTACCAGATCTGATGTTGTTTATGTCTTGGGCATTGTAAGCAAATTTCAGTCTGATCTCGAAAAGGATCATTGGAAAGCTGTGAAAAATATACTCAAGTACTTGACAAGGACTAGAGATATTTTTCTGATATATGGTGGATCTAATTTAAAACTAGAAGGTTATATCGATTCTAGTTTTCAATCTGATCCGAATGATAGCAAATCAAATCTGGATATGTGTTCACTCTGTATGGTGGTGCAGTAAGTTGAAAAAGTTTTAAACAGTAAATTATTGCTGACTCGATCACTAAGACTGAGATATTACTGCAAGTGAGGCTGCTAAGGAGATCATCTGAATGAAGAAATTCATCACAGAGTTGGGTGTGATTCTAGAGGTTGAACAACCAGTGCCTCTTTATTGTGACAATACTGAGGCAGTTGCTCAAGCCAAAGAATCAAGGTCTCATCATAAATCCAAGTACATCCTAAGACAGTTCCACCTCGATCGAGAGATTGTCGAAAGACATGATGTGATCGTTTAGCGAGTTGACACCAAGAACAATATAGTAGACCCATTCACTAAGGCCTTGTCAATACAGCAGTTTGACCGCCATCTTGATAGCATGGGCATCAAGTATAAGGGTGATTGACTTTAGTGCAAGTAGAAGATTGAAAGAATAATATCCTACAAGCCAATCACATATGAGATGCGATAGGGTGTATTTTGTAATTTATCTTCAAACTCATATTAATGATATTTATATTATTAATAGATATTTTTGATTCATTATATACTGCATCTTATTAATTTTAAGATTATAATGAACCCCATAGGTCTGGATAATGATTTTAGGGTCGTGATGAGATCACGTCAGTGAGACCTAAATCTTCGATAGCCCTGATCTAAAATATTTTTAGTCATTGATATGTTGAGTCAGAGATCAATGATACTGGTAACACTGGCATGTCCTATGTATGCTCAGAAATGAGGATGGTTGATCTCACAATCACTTGTGTGGTGACACTAATACAAGGATATGGGTACTCATTAGAGAATAAGTTTGCTGAATTAACCTACAAGAAAATATCAGATGGAGTCTTATTTACATGTCAACTCATGATTTTCTAGTGAGAGTTGTGTAAGTGATCCTTAGACCTGAGGTCACCATGGTACCTTGTGTACATGGATCCATATTTTGGTTCACTACTTAACTTGATTATTTGATCCTTGTGTGGGGTGTTCTAGATATGGTGAAGTATGCATAAAGATTGTGAGTGATCAATAAAGGATCAGTCACTCCTAATAAGAGGAGCGAACATCCTATGTGATCTCATAGGATGATGATTCTGAAAGTCTTTAGCCAAAGTAGGATGATAATTAGAAAAAAGTTTTTAATAGAATATCAACTGAATCATCATCTTTAGATCGAGATACATAAAGATAAGTAATTAGATTTGATATATTTTCATGCCCATAGCTCATCTGGGATGTTGTTTGACTGAAAGATTGAATTACACGAGAACTTGCCACTGAAGGGTATTTTGATAATTTTTTATCAAAATTTTAAATCTTTTGAATTATCAAGATATATTGTTAGATCTCAATTTTGACTTATGGATTCATCAAAATTAAAAGAGTTTAATTCTGGAGTCAATTTGGAAGAGTCCAAGTTGATTGGGACTCTTCGGATGATCAAATCTTATCGGATTAGGGTTACGTCGAAAGTCTTGATCCACTGCTGGCTAGATTTGAAACCCAATAGGTCACACACTTTAGGATTTAATTTTGATCTAATCTAATTAGAGTTTAATATAAATTTTATGGGTTAATTTGATATGCTAGCACATTGTATTAACCTAAATTTCCAAAATTATTTTAGATCAAAGTGTTTAAGCTAACCTAGACCAGTTGGCTTTGACCTAATGGGATTGGATCAATTTGGATTAGATCCTTATCCAACTTGAAAGAGTATCAAATGGATAAGGAGTCTTCTGCACCCACTAGAACCCACGACAAAAATAAATGCTGCCCCTTTTTTTTTAGGCGTGTGAAAGGAAGAGTCCTTAATGAGGACTCTTAATTTCTTTGCGTTGCCTTAAATTCCAGACCAAAAATCCTATGTTTTGATGCTAAAATTTAAATTTTTTATGACACATAGAAGATTAAGGGTCCTTCTACTCCAAGTAGCTGGATCACCAAAAATTCACTCGATGAATTTATTTTGTGCGTGGGAAGTTGGAGCGCTAAAGGTTGGCGCCCCTTCATCCCATGTGATGTCTCTGATGCCCTATTTATAGGGGATGCCCCACATGGCTTCTTGCTATGATTTTTGGCTAAAATCAAGAGGAGGGATATGGTAAATATAATAAAAATTTTGGATAAATTTTGAGAAAAAAAGAGAAAATTTTGAGTGGCAAAAGTTGTTACAAGGGTGGTGAGATTTTCAGCAACTGTTGCTTGAGTGCCCTAGAATTTGGGTTTTCCATGTGTTGGAGCCAAAAATTAAATTCTAGGTTATATGAAATCTGAGGAGTATCTTTTTTATGTTGTTCTAATTTGAAAGTAACTGGACTTTGGTGTGATTGTGATGCAAGTTCGAAGCTGGCAGTGTTTTTGAGAAGACAAGGCTGCGGCAGCACACCGGTTGGGAAGGACTTTGGGCAACTTCTGTGTGGATCACCATTGGAGGACTTCTACCTTGGGATCTTGTGAAGAACACCAATGTGCCATTTTTTTATATTGATTAAAGTATAATTTTCTATCTCTTTGCATGCTTGAATTTGCTTTTATTATGATCGGCAAAGTGATTCTAGGATTTTGGATTCGGCTCGATAGTTTTATTTGATAAAGCTATTGATTTACTTGTTTTAAATTTTTTAAAAATTATTTTTCACTGTGTGGCTGAAATCCAATAGATCCTATTAAGAATTCAAATTTAAAATATGGATGAAAAAGTAAGAATAATTTGGAAATCAAAATATTCCCTAGTCTCCTTTCTTATTTGGATATCATAATCTCCTTCCTCATTTGGATCCTCCTTTTTATCTCGATGTTACGATCTTCTTCCTCATTTGGATCTTATCAAAAAATTAAGTTAAATTTTAAATATAGACAAGCAAGCAAGAATGATTCAAAAATCGAGGGACTCCATAGTCTTCTTTCTTATTTGGATGTTGAGATCTCCTTCCTCGTATGGAGCCCTTCAGTTTTGAGCCCGATTAGGATAGCTTGGAGGGCATTAACCGATCTGATCTGATCTAATTAGTGTATGACTGATCTAGAGATGATCGAACCTAATCAACATCTGGCCGATTTAAAGATAGTTGGACCTGACTGATGTCAGTCGATCTACAGATGGTCGATCATGGTCTACATCTGGTCGATCTACGGATGATAGAATCTGATTGATGTTGGAGTAGTATGATGAAGCTCCTCTCATCAAATGCGTACTCCTTCTCAAAAATAGGCCTAGGCCCCTCTCCTAACGACAATCTATTGCAGTAGAAATTTATCTTGAGATTGAACTAGCTAGAGCCCGACAGTGACTGTTGGATTGCGATGGCTAAACAGCTGTGGTAGGACGTATAAGAAAAGTCTCCAATCGAAGTTGGCTTCGGCAGGGACCCTCCGATGCTTAAACCAAAAATTTGGAGAAAAGAGGGAAGCAATGAGTGCTTTGAGAGAAAAGAGATTTCATATCTTGGAAGTCCCCTATGGACCTTTATTTATGGCAAAGGCTGAAAAGTTGTGAGAGGAAAGGAGAATCAGGTGGTTAGCCTTACTTTATTTGATGAGATTCATCTATTATCTCTTACTTTATCAGGAGAGATATATTTATTATTCTTACCTGAAAGATAGGTGTCCTAAAGCCAATCAAATTTATATTTTGATGGCATTTATCTTTGTAAAATTCTAACTCATGTATTGATATTTATATATTAATAAAGATATTTTATGATTCATCATTTACAGCTGTGTCTTTCTATGTTTAAAAGATAATGATGAGCCTCATAGATTAGGACAATACTTTTGGAGACATGAAATGATCATGCCTGTAAGACCCGAAATCCTAAAACCCTAATCTAAAATTATTTCTAGTCATAGAAGCATTGAGTCAGGATCAATATTCCAAATAGACTGGCACATCCTATGTATGCTCAAAGGAGAGAGTGGCTGATCTTATAAGTTACTTGTGTGAGACACTAATACAAGGATGTGGGTGCTCATTAGGTAATGAGTTTACTGAATTGACCTACTAAAAGAGAACTTCTTATGAAATCCTTACATGTCAAAAGAAGATTCTCTAAGTGGAAGTTGTGTAACTGGTCCTTAAACCTGAGACCACCATGAGATCTTATTCACATGAATTTATATTTTAGTTCATACTCACTCATGACTAAAACATGAACGGGGTGTTTCGGCTATGGTGAATTGTGTATGAAGATCATGAGTTCGATCAACAAGGAATTGATCACTCCTGATAAGAGGAGTTATCATTCAAAGCTATCTCATCAAATGATGACTTAGAAAGTCTTTGATCAAAGCATAAGAGAATTAAAAATAGTTTTTAATATTTTTTTAATCGAGTCTTCATTAGCAAGATGAGATCCACATGAATAAGTATTAGGGTTTGATTTAATTTCATGTCCATCACTTATTCAGGATGAAGATTGATCGAAGGATTGAATTGCATGGTAACTTACCACCGAAGGATATTTGCAAAATTTTTACTGAATTTCATATTTTCTAGATAGGCATGATATGTTGCTAAACGTCAATCTTGTCTTGTAAGTTTTTATGAACTAAAAAATTTATTTTATGAGTTATAATTTTTGGTGAGAGAATCTTAAAGAATTTGGGTTCTCTGAGTCATGGTTCATCTGATTCAAATAGAGCCTCAATTGGGTTCAAATTGAGTCTGAAACGAGCTGAATTCGAAAAGGCTGTCAAGCCTGATCCAATCAGGCTTGAAATCCAAATCTGATTTGGATAATTGAACCCAATTAATATTTAATTAAATTAAATTAAATATAATTTAAATTAATAAAAACTTAATTTATAATTTAATTAGCCTCAAAAAAATTACAACACTTGCAATTAAGTTCCTGCACTAACAATTTACTGCTGCCAAAACTATAACGCTTACAAATTAACAGTTTCTAATATTCAAACTATCAATCCAATTGATAATTCAAATATAATCCAAGCCATTGATCAAGTCATGCTCCTTTTGTATGCGACCCCTCAGGTTCAATTCTGTCTGATAGTAAAACATACCGTGATCTCTATTACAGTATCATCGAAACTCTTTTCGATGGGTTGAAATGATTCCAACTCACCTCAACAAAGATCGTTGATTCGAAAATGATCTTAGTAAATTCTCACAATCCATCAGTGATGTCTAGCAATATGTAATGGTAACCCAGTAGAATAAAAAAGTAAACCCCTAGGTGTAGTTATCCTATAATACAATCCCTCTATCGATAGTCTCGACTTGACGGAGGTCATGGAGAACTCATCAAATCCCATCGTCAATCATATGCTAGATTGGCTCGACTTGAGTTTATTTGTAAATCTCATGAAAACTCTTTTTCAGTATTCACACTTACTCTGGCCAGAGATTTTTCTGAACTCAGTATTACGAATCGCATAGGACTTCTCTTTTTCTATCAATATCGATAGATTCCATCTAGGTGTATCCTACTCCAAACAGCGAATCTGAACCAACATAGCCAACATACACAGTAAAGACCCATATGGTTAGGGACCAAGGGAATGTGTTGTCAAACTATATAGCCTCACTGCAAATAGCCAACACACTGCAAGTCAAAGGATCAGTCACACCATTGCAGCATCGAGAAAATCACTGATGAGTGAGTAGACATCCATGTGGTTTCTCGTGTTGGTCACGCTCAGTGCAAGTTATTCTCTAACAACCACCTACACTCTCACCCCAGTGTCTCTACACTGCAAACTCGAGACTCATCTATCCTAAAAGGAGATGATCCGTGTATCGATCTCGAATGGATTGATCACTGTCCTTCATGACGATCCTTCGATCGGGAGCATTTAAAAATTAACCACTAATGATGTATGTCTCAAATTCTCAACACCTTCAGAATATATAAAATTATTTTTATTAATTTTTAGAATAAATCATGGACATATAAACATGATTGGTTATTAAGACTGCCCAACAAGTACAAAATATATCCTGGAGAAAAGTATATGTCAGCCAAGATTGGCTTCTAAGGCACACATCCAACAAACTCCCACTTGCACTAAAGCCAATCTGCCATATACTTGAGCCCCATCTTCTAAAGATAGGCTTCAATGTTTCACTGGCTAAGTGACTTGGACCTATCACTATCATGTGGAGTCTACTCTCTTCACCTCCATGTATTTCTATTTGAGGTAATCGCATATATCTATTCTATTTGTATGGACTTCTGGCGAGACCTTGACTCCTTATCGAGGACTATGGACCATTATCTTTGCAGTATAATATCATAGCATCCAATGGTATGATATCTAAGTCTGCAACTATCATAAGAATCAGAATGCATCTTCCATATCTATAGTATATTCAGCTTCCACTGATCAATTATTTGGAACCCTTCCAATAAATCAAAATATAACTCAAGAATACATGCTGATGTAGACATTCTACCATCAGCATCAGTGATCCTCCCACTCTTAGCTCTAACCCATCTTCAAAGATGAGGAATAATCTTTTAGTACTTCTTAAGTACTTAGGAATATTTTCACAGCAATCTAATACTCCCGGCCTAAATTTGACTAATATCTGCTCGTGACTTTCACAGCAAGATATACCAAATCAAGTACATAGCATGGCATACACCTATGTCCAAAAGGATAATGGATCCCTCTTGAAGGTTTCAATGCTGAACCTTTTCAGTACCTCTTCTATGTACTTATTTGTGAAAATCAAATATCCTTTTAAGATCTATCTCTATAGACCTTTTATTTTCAGAATGTTTGACTTAGGTCTTTAAAAAAAAATTCTATATGTAACCACATCATAATCGATGTCAGCATGGGACCCTCTCACTGACCTTCATGTAACTACATGATTCCTCATATCATGTCGTTGTAGGTTTTGGAATCATCCCTATGCTCCCAATCTCCCTCAAGAAACATTTTCTTTGAATCCTTTATAAGAATACCAAATATCTTTTTAAAGGATAGGAGATCCTACTAGATCGATGAGGTGGAGGAAGTACTACACATATTGGCTTATCTTAAATAGATTGTATAGGTCTTATGACTCGCTGTTCTTTAGAGATTTTTCCTTTGAGTTTATCCTCTCACTGTTTTCAAGAAAATAATATGATTGCTCACAATCACATTATGAACCACTGGAAAGAGAAAATGATATCTCAAATATCTTTTGGGATACCCTATAAATGAGTTCTCACAGACCTATCCTCTAACTTGTCCACAATATCATATCTCATATGGTGCGGTGAAATCAACTTTAGAGGAAACCTAATTTAAATTTTAAAAATTAAATCTTATTCTTAAAAAAATAATAATTGAGCTAGTGATATTCATGATGGACTGGATCAGATCTCATATAGTGCCATCGCTTCTCACAGATACACCATTGAGCTGAGGTGTACAAGGAGAATTCCATCATGACACTGTGTCATTTTTTTTAGATAATCGATAAATTTTTTATTTGATATTACATCTTCGATCTGATCAAAGTATCTTTAAGATTTTTTTTATTTTTTTTTCTACTTCACATCTGAATTTTTTGAACCTTTCAAAGTCTTTCAGATTTGTATCTCACATATATACCTATTCCATGACTGTTCATCGGTAAAGGTGATGAAGTAGTGATAACTTCTTAGTCTGGCTCATCAAATGGGCATGCATATCGTATGTGTACTAGGATAAGTATTTCAGTGATCCTATTCCTTTAACCCATAAAAGATAGCTTGATTATTAATCCTCAAAGAGATGATTCACAGACTAGATATGACTTAACAATCAATGAGCCCAAAGCTTCATTTTCTTCAGTCAGCAAATCATTTCTTTTTATACATGACCTAGCCAAAAGAACCATCTATATACTTCAGGTTATCTGGTTCTGAATCTCTCAAACCCAATGGCATTCATTGTTTTGCTCAAATAATTATTACAAATGCATCACACCATACAAATGACAAAAATTAAATCCAAACGATAATCATCGAGATTAGGTGCTCACGGCCTCAGTGCAACTTTTGCACAATTACTGACTCAAAAGAGTCACTTCACCTTTCCTCAGTTCTCTTCCTTCTTTAGACCTTATATTAAAATGCGTAATATGCACTAAAGTCTAATGAAAAAGAAAAAATCATAAGATTAATTTTGAGCAATTCGACATACCTTCTGAAGGTATGTAAATATTTTTTTTAGGTTCTCCAGGTATATACCTCTAAACTTTTCAAGGTTCCTTAGTTACCAGCATATCGACCAATTCAATTAAGGTGCTATAATATTTATTGATATAATAGTTTCATAAACAATCCATATGAATCAAAAATTATAGGATCAAATTCCTTAGCAATTTCTTATTCATAGTCATGTCAAGCTTTTTAAGCTCTTCAATATCCTTGATCATCGATCGTGGATAAACTACCCATTACGCATCTCATGCATTGTGCGACTCTGATCATCTCACAACTATTACAAATGAATCAACATGTCATTGGTAATCTACATGTCCTTATGCATATATTAGATGTCATCGACTATGGAATCCAATTTATAGCATCTAACCTAATTGTCAATGTCCAACCATTTGTCAAGTATAGCTCGTTGACTATGGATTGGATAAGCTGATGACATTGGGTTAACCTGATCAAGAACATGGCTTAATTTCTAAAAGCTAAGAACTATTCTTAGATTTCTGAGCCAGAATATGTAATCAATATCGATTAAGTGGTAGATATCTAAGATTCGAGCTAGAGTATTGGAAGCTGAAAGAATTAATCACATAGAGTAAAAATTTAACTAGATGATTGTACTTATAATAGTTTGTTCTAAAAACTTTAAAAACAAACAAAAGGCTCTCACTAATTTTTTGAGTCTCTCACACTCCTCAGATGGAGAAATGAAAATCCTAACGCGATAAATTATTCTAGTGGGTGTTGAGTCACATCGATGTACGGCACCTCATTTAACAGTTATTGATGACATGTATATCAATGCATAGACAACTCTTTATCCAGATACTTCTCCAAGCATATTGCAGCGACTTAGTCTCTAAGTCCTATGGCCTCACCTAATAGTTATTGGTATATTTCTTAGTTAAATCTGACCCACCGTTCACCAGTGAGTGCAAAGCCGTCATTAGATCCCTCACCTAATAGTTATTTGGCCCAACCCCATCTTTACCTCAGGGCATCTGATGTCAATAAAGTGGTTATGCCTTTTCGATGCAATCAAACCACTGTAACCAGTCGAGAACGATCAACATTGAAAAAGGCACCCACATCTCTACAACGGTGGAAGACCAATAAACTTAATATTCAGTGAGAAGATTTCGGTCAGGTCTCTTCTAATTAGTCACATACATCTGATGCAGTGACTAGTATAATTTAGGTCAGCACATTTCATATCTGACCAACCTAGTCGGTATGGGTGAACTCGGGTCAATAGGTAACCTAATACAAAACATAATCTCCTAAGATAGTCGGATAAGTAAACATGAGTGGGGGTCTCCCCGTTGCTTTCCTTAGACATCAATAAATTGGCCAAGTCAGATAATGAAATTAATTAAATAACCACCATCTAATACTTGCCTTAGACACCAAATTGGTAGATTAGAATTAATTAGGTTAACTTATAGACCCAGGCTCGAACCGTTGAGCCAAATTTGATCTTGATTTAATTAATCACAACACATGTGAATCAATTTGACCAACTACAACTAAATTTAATTTTGAGCCCCTTTAACCTAATCCCAATCAATTCTTGATTAGATTCGATCAACTGCTCAAAATCAAAAAGGGTTCTAACCTAATCTAATCAATGACCCTAGTTATAATTTAGTCTCTAAATCTAATTTATTCAATCCATACCCGAAAGCTCATATTTTATGCATTAAAATTTAGATCTTAAATTCATAATTTTAGATCTTATAATTTTAAATCTTAACTCTTAATTAAGTATATTTTGTACATGGATTTAAGTTTAGATCTCAAAATATTTTTTAATCTAAACCATTTGTGTTGTATCTTATACAATATCGCTGTTTGCAAAATTAAGTCAATTCATCCTAATAAATGAATCGATTTGTCACAGTGAGTCAGCACACACTGAGATAAATAAAAATCTGTAGATCTAGCCTACAAAATTGAGTCGGCTCATCTACAAATGAGCTAACCTACTACGGTCTTGAGTCGACTCCAACAAAATAAGTCAACTCACCAAGTACTCGAGTCAATCCAATCGAGAATTGAGTCGACTCCATAGGCATACCAATCACAATTTCATGCTCTCATACAAACAAGCCTAGGGTTTTGGATCTAGAATTTTACAAAAATTAAGTTTTAGATCGATTGTCCAATAATATATCAAATATAATATTTTACAATCTAAAACACATAAAAATACATGCATAATCTGATTTAAATTAAAATATATCACACATATAATTTTTTGTTTGCTGTTCATCTTCATAGGAAACATCACAGTCGGCATCCCCACACGTCATAAGAGAGAACCCATCGAATGGGCGAGAGAGAAACTTTAATCCCTTCATCATCTTATAATTGGATGGTCATGGTGACTATCTCAATTCAATTACTAAGCTACTAAGAATTTAATCTAATATTGTTGGATGTATGTCCTAGAAGTCAATCTTCGCTGATACATTTCATATCTCTAGGATAAGATTTTATACTTATTGGATAGTTATATTACCATTCATGTTTATGTGTTCATGAATCATCCAAGGGATTAACAAGATGATGATATATATTCTTAAAGAGTTGAGAATTTGAGACATGTATCATTGATGGTTAATTCCTAAATTGCTCTTGATCATAGGATCATCATGGGGATGGTGATTGATCTGGATAGATCAGTGCACGGATCACTTCCTTCAAATAAATGAGTCTCGAGTCTGCAATGTAGAGACACTGGAGTGAGAGTACAGGTGGTTGTTAGAGAACAACTACCACTGAGCATGACCAACACGAGAAGTCACATGGATGTCTGCTCACTCATTAGTCACTTTCTCGATGCTGCAGTTGTATGACTGATCCTTTGACCTGAGATGGTACTACTGCTCGTAGTGAGACTATTAAAGTTTGACTGACACATCAATATGGATCTTAATGAGCCCTTGTAGTAGATATTGATGACAGTTGGTCCACTGTAGGAGTGGAACATGCATCAAGATGGAATCTATCGATCCTAGTAGAAGGGAGTAGTCCTATGGGATTTAAGAGGTTGAGTCCTTAAGTCTATGGCCATAGCATTGTGATTGATGGAAAAGAGTATTTATAGAGTCACATATGGACTTGAGCTGATTGAATCTATCATATGATCAATGATGAGGTTTGACGATTTATCCATGACCTACCATCTGGTTGGGACTCACGATAGAGAGATTGTATCATGCATTAACTGTACCTAAAAGTTCATCTTTTATTTTGCTGGATTGTCACTACATACTGCTAGGTGTCACTGATAGATTGTGAGACTCACAAGTATCATCTTGATGATCAATGATCCTTGGTGGGCTGAGTTGAAAATATTCTAATCCATTGAAAAGAATTTCAATGATATTGTGATAAAGATCACAATATATCTCACTACCAGACAGAATAGAACCTATGAGGTCACACACAAAAGAGGCTTTTGACTGATCAGATGGTTGAATTATGATTATGAATCATAACAAGATTTGATTATCAATTTGATTGATAATTATCAATGTAAATATTGCATTATGTAACTTACTAAAGAGTTAGTGAGTTATAGGAGGATTTATTAGTAATAGGATTGCTAACTAGCTCAATTTGATTAAGCAATGGGGCTTGCATCAAGTCTAATTTGATTGAATTTAATTTGACTCATTTTAGATTTGATTTGATCAACCCTAAAGGGTTATAGGATAATCCCAAAAAGATCGGATGATTAGTCTCAGTTGAATTAAGATTTGGGTTTGACTCAATTTCTAATTAGACTAGGATGTATGCATTTCTAATTGGACTAGAAATCCTCATTTCTATAGGTGCACTAAATTCTAATTAGATTAGGATTAAAATTTGAGTTTGACTCAAGCTCCAAGAAAGAGTCCAATTGGACTAGGACTCCTCATCCAATTAGGAGACATCCAATCTAAATTAATTGGGCTCCAAATCAGATTTGAATTTCTATCTATTTGAGTCTAATCAAGTTCTAACATGATTAGAAATTATTGGTATTTTATTTGATTTAAAACAGCCATCTAATGATAGAGTCCCATGCTCTTGAAATTCTTCCTTTATCCATGCAACAAGGAGTCCCATGTGCCACCTTGTTTTTGTGTCCCACGTTGAACCATATTGGGTGCCACTTTTTCCTCCCTTTTAACATGTAAGAAAGAAGGATTTCCTCTCTTGAATTACCGTGTAAACTTGGGCAAAATATATTTAGAGTTGGGTGGCACAAATTAAGAAGAGTCCAAGGCTGCATGGACTCTTGAATCCTATCCAAAGTCTAACTCCCTTTAGCCTATAAATACATGGGACTTGTGGGATGTTGAAGGGTGTGATTGAGATCAGGTTGGGATGTCCAAAAGGAGAGCTTTTGTGCATGGAAAATAAGGGAGAAAATGAAAATTGGGACCGCATGAAGATAGGCATGGCATAAGGTTTGTAATGCTCCCTATCCCTTCTTTCTTGCAAAAACCAAGGATTGGTTGTTAGGACATCTTCTTCTCCATCTCTTATCCATGTTTAGACATGGATGTCTCCTCTTCCCTTTGTCCAAAAGTTGGACAAAATTCATACATCTCTATTGTAGAGATTTAGTGCATAGATTTTAGGAAGAAAAGAGAAGAAAGGGTTTTTCTCATGATCTCTAGTATAGAGATCAAGATCCTCCTACATCTTTTTGTTCTCTAAGAGTGTCTTAGGAGAAAAAAAAATTTCAATCATCAAGATGTGATCTTTACAAGGGAGCTAGCACCCTAATGACATCAAAAGGCTTCTGATTAGATCAGAGTTTCGTATGGATATCCGTAGAGGCCGAACGCTTGTGCGACTACAAGAGACCTTTGAAGGACATCCATGATCATCTGTTTGTATTGAAGATTGATCCATGTCTAGGTATATTTTTAATTTATTTTTTCTATTTAATTTTTATATCTAAATCTTATCTCACATATGATGATCTTGTTTATGGTTTGAAGATTTAATCTTATGCATGCTTAGACTAAATTAGATTTATTCTGAAAAATTTTAAAATTCTACTACATACTTATTTTAAAAAATTATGCATGTATGAAATCATAAAACTACAACAGTGGTATCAAAGCCACATCATATGCATGAGATTTAGATTTATATTTGAAATCTATAAAAAAAAATTTTAGATCTGAAAGTTTTTGATGTCGTTCTGATATAAGGTTGTCATAACATAATTTATTATGCTATATGGTTATCCTAAAATGATATTAAAATTTTTAATTAGATTGAATTTTTAGATCTAATTTTTTTAACATATATGTGATATATGTTTTATTATTTAGATCTGAAAAGAGTTTCGAGATCTGTTTTGATTCATATATATAATATATGAAAGTAAGTTTAAGACTAAAATTTTTTCTATGACCTGAACTTATTTATGTATATGATACATATTTGTATGCATGATCTAAAATTATTTCAAGATCAAAATTTATTCTTCATGCAAAGAATTTAGATCTAAAAATTTTGATTTAATATCTGAAATTAGTATTTGTGCATGAGAAATTGGTCATGGGTAGATCAAATTAGGTCATGTAATTAGATTACATCAAAAGATTTCTGATTTGATCATATTGGGTTAGAATCGATTTAGCAGTTGATCAAACCAAGTCAAGTGTTGATTAAGATAAGATCAATAGAACCTAAGATCATACAATTATTGTTGATCGAATCAATTGACACCCATATGTAGAATCGATTAAACTTAAGGACCTAATTCGGCTCTATGGCTCGAGTCTGATTCACCTAAGCTAACCTATTCAGATCAATTATCCAATTGATGTTTAAGGTAAGTAATTGAAAGATAGTTATTTAATTGGTTCTGTTCACTTACCTAGCCAATTTATTAGTGTTTAAGAAAAGCAATGGGGGGATCTCCACCAATCTTCACTTATCTGGCTAATTTGGAAGATTGAGTCTCAAATATGGTTGCTTGATGGTTAGATTTAGCCCATGCCAATTACATCAGTCATATGATGACTAATTAGATGAGACCTAAACTAAAATCTCTCTATCAAATATTAAGTCCAAGGTCTTCCACCATTATAGATGTGCGGACGTGCTATCGATGTTGATTGTTCTCAGCTAGTCACGGTGGTTCAGTTGCATCGAAAACACACAACCACTCTACTAGCAAAGAGTTACTGCGGGGTAAAGATGGGGTTGGGATCAATTATTATTAGGTGAGGGACCCAATGATGACTTTACATCTACTTGTGAATGGTGGATCTAACTTAACTAAGGAGTGCGGACAATAACTGTTAGGTGAGCCCACATGACTTAAAGATCAAGTGGCTGCAACATACTTAGAGAAGCATCTAAGCAAAGAGTTGTCCACGTATTGGTGTTCATTCGTGTTACCAATAATTGTTAGGTGAGGTGCACAGCATCGGTGAGATCGCAGCACCCACTAGAAACCCAATGTTACGTCAAGATTTATGTTTATTCATCTAGAGAGTATGGAAGATCTGATAAAATAGTGAGAGTCTCTTTTTACATCTAAAAATTTTTAGAATAAATCATAAAATAAGTACAAACATCCAATTAGAATCTTTGCTCTCTGCTATTCATTGTGTTAGCTTCCAACCCTCTAGCTTGAATCTTAGATATCAACTGATTAACCGAAACTGATTACATCGACTGGCTCACAAACTTAAAAATTATTCTTAATTTTAAAAAATTAAACTATGTTCTCTACCATATTATTCTGATGTTAACAACCCATCCAACCCATAGTCAACGAGCTATACTTGATGAGTGGATGGACAATGACAATAAAGATAAGTGCTATGCATGAGCACATGTTCACTACCAATGATGTGTTGATTCATCTATAAAATTATAAGATGATCAGAGTCGCACAGCGCATATAGGCAGTCAGTCTATGATCGTTATTTGATAATGATCAAAGACATTAAGGAGCTTAAAAGGCTCAACATGATCATACACAAGAAATTGCTTATGGATTTGATCCTGCGATCCCTGATTAGTTTATATTGATAGTTTATGATAAACTACCATATAAAAGACTATTATGGCACCTTATCTGAATTGATCAAAATATTGATAATAAAGAAACTTTGAAAGAGTTCAGAGGTAAATACCTGGAGAGCCTAAAGAAACAAAGACACACCTAGAGTAGGTATGTCGAAATTGCTCAATGTTATCCTTACGATTTTTTCTTCTTCCAGTTGAGCTGTGGACTCTAGTGTAGAGTTGATGAGAAGATAGAGGGCTAAGGAAGTAATCCTTGAATTGGCTATAAGGCAACAGTTGCTGCAGCGGCTATGAGTATCTATCCTTCGTGATCATCATTTGGATTTAGTCCATAGAGACAGTCTCTATCATTTGCATGGTGATGCATATGTGAACTTATTTGAGCAAGTGGTAAATGTCATTGGATCTGAGAAATCCAAAATTGAGATAAATCTTAAAGTATATGTGGACCCAAAGGCTAAGTTATATTGGAGAAGAAATGATTAACAAACTGGAGAATATGAGCCTTTGGGCTCATTGACTGTCGAGTCAAATCTAGTTTATGTATCATCTCTTTGAAGAAATATGACCAAGCTACTCTTGTGGAACAAGAGAAAAAAGATCACTGAGATACTTATCCTTGTACACATTTGATGTGTGTAGCCCATGTGATGTATTAACCAAGGAGTTGTCTCTACTTTGTATATGAGATACAAATCTAAAATTTTTGAAAGGTTCAAAGAATTCAGATGTGAGTAGAGAAGCAAATTGAAAAATTTTTGAAGGTACTTCGATCAGATCAAGGATGCAATACCATTGAAAAAAATTTCTCGATTATCTTATAAAATGATATTATTTCCTATCGGACTGCTCTTAGTACATCTCAGCTCAACGAGATATGAAGAGTCATGAGATTATATGAGATATGGTCTGATCCATAATGAACTTCACTTATTTATTTATGTTTCTTTAGGAACATACTTTATTTCTATGAAATTGGATTCTCTCTAAACCTGTTCCTACCACACCGTATGAGATATGGCATGGTGAAAACTGAATCTTGGTTATTTTGAGATTCAAGGATGTCCGATCCGTGTTTAGCACAGCAGATGGATATGTTAAAGGATAGGTCTATAAAGCTCATCCTAAAAGAGTTTGAGATATTACTTTCTGAAAGGATCACAGTGTGATTGTGACCCAATATACTATCTTCTTGAAAAATTGTTTGATCAAGATAAAGCAGTGGGAGGAAAGTCAAACTCAAAGAGAGTCTCTGAAGAGCAACGAGCTAGAGGACCTTAAGAACCTATTCATCATGAGTCAGTAGACGTATATTCCTCCTCCACCTCATATACATAGTAGGATCTCCAATCCTCTCGAAAGGTACTTGGATATACTTAGGAGAAGATGTAGAGAAACTCATTTCTCATAGGAGATGGAGAGCATAGAGATGATCTCAGAACCTACAAAGAGGCGATGTGAGATATCGACTCCAAGAAAAAGATGTGAAATAGCTTTCCTGAGAAGAGATCTTCTGAAGATTTCTGTATGGAATAGCCTATGGATTTCACTTTTTGTGATAGGTGATCACAAGGACCACAATAATCTTGAAATTGGAACAAGTTATTTCGATGATATGATCAAATTATTTAATCAGAAAAAAAGAATTAAAGATTTCAAAAGGATTAGTGGGAGTGTCCAAAACTGACATCGATTAAAATATGGTTGAATATAGATTTCTCCATAAAAGATATAAAGTGAGCGTCCTAAAGATCTATAGAGATAGATGTAATTAGATGCTTATATTTTCACAGATAAAGTATAGAGACTGGATGCTGAAATGGTTCAGCATAGAAATCTCGAAGAGGGATCTGCTACCCTCTCGGACATAAATATATGCCATATAATGTATTTGAACTGATATAGTTATTACTATGATTGTCACAAGTAGATATTAGTTGTATCCAGGTGGAGAGTGCTGGATTACTGTGAAAATATTCTTAAGCTCTTAAGAAGTACTGAGGATATATTCTTAATTTGGAGAAGAATCAAAGCTAAGAGTGGGAGGATACATCAATTCAAATTTAATGTCTGATGTTGATGGTATAATGTCTACATCATGGGTGTGTTCCTATGTCGATATCTTGGAAGAATTTTAAATAATCGATCAATAAAAGCTGAGTACACTATAGATATGTAGGATGCATTCTGGTTCTAATGTTAGTTGTAAAATCGGTTGTCATGCCATCAGATACCGTGACACTATACTGTAAAGAAAAATACATCATTATCCTTGCTAACGAGCCTAGGTCTCACCAGATATCCAAGCACATAGAACAGCAGAACACGTGACTACCTCGAGTAGAAATATATAGAGGTGCAGAGAGCAAACTCTACATGTGATGTGGGTGACCTACTGGTAAGTCACTTAACTAGCCTAAGACTATAGCCTGTCTTGTGAAGATAGGGCTTGGTACATGACAAATTGGCTTTAGTGCAAGTAGGAGATTGTTGGATGTATGCCCTAGAAGCCAATCTTGGCTGATACATTTCATATCTCTAGGACATGATTTTGTACTTATTGGATAGTTATATTACTATTCATGTTTATGTGTCCATGAATCATCTAAGAGATTAACAAGATGATGACACATATTCTCAAAGAGTTGAGAATTTGAAACATATGTCATTGATGGTTAATTTCTAAATTGCTCCCGGTCATAGGATCATCATGGGGATGGTGATTGATCTGGATAGACTAATGCACGGATCACTTCCTTCAGACAGATGGGTCTCGAGTCTGCGTGTAGAGACACTGGAGCGAGAATGTAGATAGTTGTTAGAGAATAACTAGCACTAAGCATGACCAACATGAGAAGTCACATGGATGTCTGCTCACTCGTTAGTGACTTTCTTGATGCTGCAGTTATATGACTAATCCTTTGACCTGAGATAGTACTACTACTCGTAGTGAGGCTGCTGGAGTTTGACTGACACATCAACATGGGTCTCAATGATCCCTTGTGGTGGATGTTGGCGATAGTTGATCTACTGTAGAAGTGGGGTGTGCATCAAGATAGAATCTATCGACCCTAGCAGAAGGGAGTAGTCTTATGAGATTTAAGAGGCTGAGTCCTTAAGTCTATGGCCATACCATTGTGATTGATGGAAAAAATTTTTTATAGAGTCACATATGGACTTGAGCTGATTGAATCTATTATATGACCGATGATGAGGTTTGATAATTTATCCATGACCTGCCATCCGGTTGGGACTCATGATGGAGGGATTGAATTATGCCTTAATTGTACCTAGAGGTTCATCTTTTATTCTACTGGGTAGCCACTACATACTGCTAGGTGTCACTGGTGGATTGTGAGACTCACAAATATCATATTGATGATCAATGATCCTTGATAGGCTGAGTTGGAATTATTCCAATTCATTGAAAAAAATTTTAATGATATTATGATAGAGATCACAATATATCTCACTATCAGACATAATATAACCTATGGGGTCACACACAAAAGAGACTTTTGACTGATCAGATGGTTGAATTACGATTATGAATCGTAATAAGATTTGATTATCAATTTGATTGATAATTGTCTAATGTAAATATTGCATTATGTAACTTACTAAAGAGTTAGTAGTTATAAGAGGATTTATTAGCAATAGGATTGCTTACTGGCTCAATTTGATTGAGCAATGGGGTTTGCATCAAGTCCAATGATTGGATTTAATTTGACTCATTTGGATTTGATTTGATCAATCCTAAAGAGCTATAGGATAACCCCAAAAGGATCGGATGATTAGTCCCAGTTGAATTAGGATTTGGATTTGACTCAATTTGTAATTAGACTAGGATGTATGTATTCCTAATTGGACTAAAAATCTTGATTTCTATAGGTGCACCAAATCCTAATTGGATTAGGATTAAAAATTGAGTTTGACTCAAGCATCAAGAAAAAATTCAATTGGACTAGGACTCCATTTCCAATTAGGAGACATCCAATCTAAATTAATTGGGCTCCAAATCAGATTTAGATTTCCATCTATTTGAGTCTAATCAAATCCTAATATGATTAGGAATCATTTCTATTTTATTTGATTTAAGAAAGCCATCTAATGATAGAGTCCCATGTTCTTGAAATTCTTCCTTTATCCATGCAACAAGGAATCCCACGCCACCTTGTTTTTGTGTCCCACATTGAACCATATTGGGTGCCACTTTTTCCTCCCTTTTAATGTGTAAGAAAGAAGGATTTCCTCTCTTGAATTACCATGTAAACTTGGGCGAAATATATTTAGAGTTGGGCGGCAATTAAGAAGAGTCCAAGGCTACATGGACTCTTGAATCGTATCCAAAGTCTAACTCCCTTTAGCCTATAAATACATGGGACTTGTGGGATGTTGAAGGGTGTGATTGAGATCAGGTTGGGACGTCCGAAAGGAGAGCTTTTGTGCATGGAAAACAAGGGAGAAAAAGAAAATTGGGACGGCATGAAGATAGGCATGGCGTGAGGATTGTTATGCTCCCTATCCCTTCTTTCTTGCAACAACCAAGGGTTGGTTGTTAGGACATCTTCTTCTCCACCTCTTATCCATGTTTAGACATGGATGTCTTCTCTTCTCTTTGTCCAAAAGTTAGACAAAATTCGTACATCTTTATTGTAGAGATTTGGTGCATGGATTTTAGGAAGAAAAGAGAAGAAATGATTCTTCTCATGATCTCTGACGTAGAGATCAAGATCCTCCTACATCTTCTTGTTGTCTAAGAGTGTCTTAGGAGAAAAGAAGATTTTCAACCATCAAGATGCGATCTCTATAAGGGTGCTAGCACTCCGGTGACATCAAAGGGCTTCTGATCAGATCAGAGTCTCGTGTGAATATCTATAGAGGTCGAACGCCTGTGCGGCTACAAGGGATCTTCGGAGGACATCCATAATCATCTATTTGCATTGAAGATTGATCCATGTCTAGATATATTTTTAATTTATTTTTTTATTTAATTTCTGTATCTGAATCTTATCTCACATATGATGATCCTGTTTATGGTTTAAAGATTTGATCTTATGCATGTTTAGATTAAATTAGATTTAATCTGAAAAATTTTAAAATTTCACTGCATATTTGTTTTGAAAAATCATGCGTGCATGAAATTGTAGAACTCTAACAAACACATCACATATGTAATCAATTAAAAATTAGATCTAATTATCTTTCACATGTCAAACATATGAATAATAATATTAAATCTATGCATGTAGAAAAAATTTCAGCAAACATACTAGATCCAAATTACGTCCTAATTAAAATATTCAGATCTAAAATTAATTTCAGATATGAATAACTCATGATTTATTTTAGATCTGAAATAATTTTAGATCTAAAATAATCCTATAATCATATTACAGCATGTAAAAAAATCAGATCTAACCTTAATCGATGTTCTACATCATTCTAGGACAACCGTTCAGCATAATAGGGGTTATACCAGGGCAACATTATTTTAGAATGATGTGATCATCTTATTAATCTTCAAATCTTATTTTTACAAATCAGATATCAGATCTGAGAGAGTTTCATGTTTGTATCAGAATCTGGTTCTGATACCACTATTAGAAAATACTATGATTTTGTACGTGTAGTTTAAAATTTTTTTAGATATCTATGCAGTGAAAATAAATAAATTAAAATAATTTTAATTTATTTATATATCAGATTAGATCTGAAAATCATAGTAAGGATATTGATACAAATATGTAACCATGATCTGAAATCTGAAATAGAAAAATGAACCGTTAGAAAAACAAACGGAGATCAGATCTCCATACCTTGGATCCTGCAGATATCCCGGGTTCTAACCGTAGCCGCGCACGTGTCCAACCTCTGCTGGTATCCACACAGAGTCACTTGATCAGAGCATCAAGATCACTGATGTGCTAGTACCTTACATATCTCTTTCCTCATCCTTAGATCTAGATCTCTTCTTCTAGATCTTGAAGAAGGAGATCACTGCACGAACTCTTCCACGTAGATCCGACGGGATCTGAACCAAATCATCATGAAGAAAAGAACTTTTTTTCTTCCCTTCTTCTCTCTCTTTTTCTCTATTAGATCTGAGCGTGAACATGAAGTGGAGAAGATAAGAGGAGGCATAGATATGAAGGATAGATATAAGAAAGAAGAGACCTCTCATATCTCACGCACACCCTCTCTTCACCCATCCCTTTTTTTAATCTTTTATAATACAACCCCTATCCCTCACACCTCCTTAGAGATAAAGATCATATCTTATCAAATAGGGAATGTATGGCATGTAAGAAAGGAAAGAAAAAGTTGGTGCGCCAAAAAGAAATCGAGAAGATCTTTCACACACAAAACCAGCGTACGTCCACTTTCTCTAATTTTTTTGTTATACAAAAAAATACTTCTATACCCTAATCAGAGAGATTTCTATCCTATTTTGAATCAAATTCAAATAGAAAAAAAAAAAAGATGAAAAAGAGTTTCAGATAAGGTGGGGTGCCAACTATTGGCGCCCCCTCTCCTTTCACGAATGCGAGAAGAAAATGATGTGAAAAATAATGCCTCTCTTCCCATCTTGGCATGATTTCTAGAGAGAAAATCTTAGAGAACTTGGGCTCTCCGAGTCATGTTCATCTGCTTCAAATAGAGCCTCAATCGGGCTCAAATCAATTCTGAAACGAGTTGAATTTGAAAAGACTGTCAAGCTTGATCTAATCAGGCTTGAAATCCAAATCTGATTTGGATAATTGAATCTAATTAATATTAAATTAAATTAAGTTTAATTAAATTAAATATAATTTAAATTATTTAAAACTTAATTTATAATTTAATTAGCTTCAAAAAAATTACAACACTTGCAATTAAGTCTCTGCGCTAATAATTAGTAGCTGCCAAAACTGTAACGCTTACAAATTAGTAGTTTCTAATATTCAAACTATTAATCTAATTGATAATTCAAATATAATCCAAGCTATTGATCAGGTCATGCTCTTTTTGTGTGTGTCTCCTCAGGTTCTATTCTGTCTGGTAGTGAGACATACCATAATCTCTATCACAGTATCATCGAAACTCTTTTCGATGGGCTAAAATGATTCCAACTCACATCAATATAGATCATTGATCCAAAAATGATCTTAGTGAGTTCTCACGATCCACCAGTGACGTCTAGCAACATGTAGTGGTAACCCAACAAAACAAAAAAGTGAACCCCTAGGTGCAGTGATCGTGTGATACAATCTCTCTATCGAGAGTCCCGACTTGATGGAGGTCATGGAGAACTCGTCAAACCCCATCGTCAGTCATATGCTAGATTAGTTTGACTCGAGTTTATTTATGAATTCCGTAAAAACTCTTTTTCAGTATTCACACTTACTTTAGCTAGTGATTTTTCTGAACTCAGTCTTACGAATCGCATAGGACTTCTCCTTTTCTACCAAGGTCGATAGATTTTATTTAGGTATATCCTACTCTAAACAGTGAACTCGAACCTACATAGCCAACATACACAGCAAGGACCCATATGGCTAGAGATCAAAAGAACGTGCAGTTAAACTATATAGCCTCGCTGTGAATAGCTAACATACCGTAAGTCAAAGGATCAGTCACACCACTGTAGCATCGAGAAAATTACTGACGAGTGAGTAGACATCCAAGTGGTTTCTCATGTTGGTCATGCTCAATGCAAGTTATTCTCTAACAACTACCTGTACTCTTACTCCAATGTCTCTACACTGCAGACTCGAGACTCATCTATCCTAAAGGAAGGTGATCCGTGCATCAATTTTGAATGAATTGATCACTGTCCTCCGTGACGATCCTTCGATCGAAAATATTTAAAAATTAACCACTAATGATGTATGTCTTAAATTCTCAACACTTTGAGAATATACAAAATCATATTTATTAATTTCTAGGATAAATTATGGACACATAAACATGATTGGTTATTAAGATTGCCCAATAAGTATAAAATATGCCCTAGAGAAAAGTATATGTCAGCCAAGATTAGCTTCTATGGCACACATCCAACAAAGATCTCCTACCTTTAAACTCATAGAGGTTTATTGTGTAACCACAAGACTGATATGTGAAATTAAGATCTCAACCCCACTTAAGAAATCAGGATTGAGTTTCTCGTTTACCATAAGATAGGGTTATGGTATCCGATAAAATAGTGAAAGATACAACTAGATAGAAGACCTTATCTTGTTGTGAATATCATTATGAGTGGTCTGATTGTATATTATTCTTATAATGTAGATAATATCATTATGGCTTCTTCAGTCTCATTTCGAAACATCCTAGATAATAATAAGTTGACCAGTCTGAACTTTGTGGACTGGATGAGGAACTTGCGCATTGTTCTTGCACAAAAAAAGATCTCCTATATTTTGGATACTCCCAATCTTGATTCTATTAAGAAAGATGCTACCGAGGAGGAGAGGCCACATATAAAATGTGATAGAATGATAGTACTATTGTTAAGTGTATCATGTTGGTCTCCATAAGCAATGAGCTATAGAGGCAACATGAGAAAATGGATCCTCAATCCATACTCCTTAATTTTAAGGAGTTATATGGAGAACAGAGTCGGACTGCCAGATATGAAATATCCAAGCAATTTTTCAAGCAAGGATGACTGAGAGCACAGCAATTCAAACCCATGTGCTTAAACTCATTGATTTGATCACTAGATTAAGTCAATTAGATTTTCACATAGATGGAGAACTCAGACAGGATCTGATATTGCAATTTCTCCCAGACTCCTCTCAGTTTGTAATCAACTATCATATGAACAAGTTGGATACTTCATTGCCAGAGCTGCTTAATATGCTTAAGGTTACAGAAACCCACATCAAGGGAGAGAAGGGTACTGTTCTTCTTATGAATAAGAAGAAAACTGACAAGAAGGGTTCGAAATAAAAATTGAACCCTAAAAGTAGCACCTTCAAGAAGAAGAAGGCTAAAAATATTACCTGTTTCCACTGCGGCAAACTAGGACATTGGAAAAGAAATTGCAAAAATTTTCTTGCAAGCATGAAGCAGGGTGTAAGCACTGCACAAAAGGGTATGTATATGATGCAAACTGCTTTATCATTAAGTCATTCAACTAGTAATCTTTGGGTATTGGATACTGCCTATAGTTCACACATCTGCAAATCTTTGCAGGGACTGTAGAGAATTCAAAGGCTGAAGAAAGGTGACTTTAAGCTATTCGATGCAAGTGGAGAGACCATATATATCAAAGTTATAGGCACCTACCTACTAAAATTACCTTCTGACAGGATTCTAGAACTGGAAGATTGCTACTACATGTTGAAGATAATTAAAAATATAATATCTATACCTTTATTATTAGATAAGATTTTGAAATAAATGTAAAGGATAATAGTTGCTGTATTATTCATTCTAATAAAATCTTTGAGATTGATTTTATTGAAAATGATCTTTTAGTTTTGTCACTTAATGATAAAATTTTTCATATTAATATGAATATGAAAAGAAAAAGAAAAGATATCAATGAGATATATCTCTGACATTGCCATTTTGGTCATATCAATGAGTCAAGAATTAATAAATTATATAAAAATATGTTCTTGACTCATGTAATTTTGAATCTTATGGGACTTGTGAATCTTGTCTCATAGGAAAGATGACTAAGACTTTTTTTGTTGGACATAGAGAAAGGGCAAATGAGTTGTTGGCTCTTGTACACTCTGATGTATGTGGGCCTATGACGACTCAAGCTAGAGGAGAATACTTCAATTTCATCATATTTACTAATGATCTATCAAGATTTGGATATGTATTTCTTATGAAATACAAGTCCAAAGCTTTTGATAAATTTAAGGAGTATCAAAGCTTGATCGAGAAACAAACTAAAAAAAGTATTAAGGTCCTTCGATCTGATCGAGAAGGAGAATACTTATCCAGTGAATTTTTTGATCATCTTAAGTCAAAAGGTATTCTTTCTGAATGGACCCCTCCTTACACACCATAATTAAATAGTGTAGCAGAAAGAAAAAATCACACCTTATTAGACATGGTGCAGTCCATGATATGTTCACTGATTTGCCAATATCTTTCCAGAGATATGTCTTGAAAACTGCTGCATATATTTTAAATAAGGTACCTTCCAAAGCTGTTCCTAGCATTCCATATGAGATATGGATGGATAGAAAATCTAGTCTTAAGCATCTCAAGATTTGAAGCTGTCCAGCTTATGTCAAGAATATTTTTGGATATAAGTTAAGTGCTAGATCTGAAAAATATAAGATTTGTAGGTTATCTACAAGAGAGTATTGGATACTACTTTTATGAGTCTACTGAACAAAAGATGATCATTAGTAGGCATGCTACTTTCTTGGAAAGAGAGTTTATCTAAGAAGAAGCTAGTGGGAGGATAATTGAACTTCAAGAATAATAACCTACAAATAAATATGGACAGTCCTCAAAAAATTTCTCATCCAGAAGTATCGAATGAAGAGGTACATCCACAACACACATCTCCTCTGCGAAGTTCAAAAAGAGTTTGTGATATACCTCTTAGATATGGCTTTGTTATAAGGAATGACAATGAAGCTAGTATCGTTGAGAATGATGATCCACTGATATATTCGAAAGCTATTATGAGTAAGGACTCTGATAAATGGCTGGAAGCCATAAAATCTGAAATGGACTCTATGTGACCAACCAAGTATAGATTTTGGTTAATTTGCCTGAGGGTGTTACCCCAATAGGCTGTAAATGGATCTTCAAAAAGAAGATTAGAGTAGATGGCCAAGTTGAAACCTACAAAGTTAGGTTGGTGGCAAAGGGTTTCAACAAAGATAAAGAATTGACTATGATGAAACTTTCTCACCAATAGCTATGCTCAAGTCCATCAAGATTTTGCTTGCAATAGCTGCATACTATGACTATGAAATCTGACAGATGGATATCAAGATTGTATTTCTCAATAAAAATCTTGAGAAAAAAGTCTATATGACACAACCAGAGGGATCTGTCTCAAGTAGGAAAGCAAATCAAGTGTGCAAGCTAAGAAAATCCATTTATGAATTAAAGCAGGTATCGAGGAGTTGGAACATCTGCTTTGATGTTACTGCCAAACAGTTTGGCTTCATCAAAAATTTGGATTAACCTTGTGTGTATAAGAAGACAAGTGGGAGTGCGGTTGTCTTCTTAGTTCTTTATGTTGATGATATATTATTAACTGTGAATGATGTTCCAATGCTTCAATCGATCAAAACTTGGCTATCAAATCAGTTTTTCATGAAAGACTTGGGAGAAGCTCCTATATACTAGGTATAAGGATCAATAGAGATAGATCTAAAAGGATGTTAGGCTTATCCCGATCTAGATACATTGACCTAGTGTT
The DNA here is from genome assembly GCF_000442705.2 of Elaeis guineensis. Classification (NCBI taxonomy): domain Eukaryota; kingdom Viridiplantae; phylum Streptophyta; class Magnoliopsida; order Arecales; family Arecaceae; genus Elaeis; species Elaeis guineensis. The sequence goes on along the minus strand of NC_025999.2, from coordinate 16,434,641 downwards.
GAAGAGATTCAACATGGAGGCAAATAAAAGAGGTTACTTGCCAATGAGTCAAGGCATACGTCTCTTTAAGAAAATATCTTTTAAGACACAAGAAGAGAGAGAAAGGATGAATTGTATCCCTTATGCTTTGGCTATGGGATCTATAATGTATGCCATGCTATGTACCAGGTCCGATGTGGCTTATATTTTAGGCATAGTCATAGATTTCAGGACAATCCAGGAGAAAAATGTTAGAAAGATGTGAAGAACATTCTTAAGTACCTAAGAAGGACTAAAGATATTTTTCTAATCTATGAAAGATCAGAGCTAAAACTAGAAAGATATACTGATTTTAGTTTTCAGTCTGATCCAGATGATAGTAAATCAATATCTGAGTACGTCTTTACCTTAAATGGAGCAGTGAGTTAGAAGAGTTCCAAACAGTAGACTGTAGCTGACTCGACCATTAAGGTAGGATACATCGCTGCTAGTGAAGCCACCAAAAAACTATCGAAATAAAAAAATTCATCACTGAGTTAGGAGTAGTTCTTGAGATTGAACGACCAGTACCGCTTTATTATGATAACACTAGAGTCGTTGTTCAAACAAAGGAGCCGAGGTCTCACTATAGATCTAAACACATCCTCAGACGCTACCACCTTATTTGTGAGATTATCGAGAGACAAGATGTATCTATTGAATGGGTTGAGATGAAGAACAATATAGTAGACCTATTCATTAAAGTCTTACCATTACAGCTGTTTGATCATCATCTTGATTGTATAGGTTTAAAATATAGGGGTGATTGGCTTTAGTGCAAGTGGAAGAATGAAAAATAGTTGTCCTAAAGCCAATCGAATTTATATTTTGATGGCACTCATCTTTGTAAAACCCAAACTCATGTATTGACATTTATATATTAATAAAGATATTTTTTAATTTATCATTTACAGCTGTATTTTTCTATATTTAAAAGATAATGATGAACCCCATAGATTAGGACAATATTTTTGGGGATATGAAGTGGTCATGCCTGTAAGATCTAAAATCTTAAAACCCTAATCTAAAATCATTCTTAGTCATAGGAGCATTGAGTCGGAGATCAATATTCCAAATAGACTAGCACATCCTATGTATGCTCAAAAGAAAGGGTAGCTGATCTTACAAGTCATTTGTGTGAGACACTAATACAAGGATGTGGGTGCTCATTAGGTAATGAGTTCACTGAATTGACCTACTAAAAGAGAACTTATTATGGAACCCTTCCTTACATGCCAAAAGAAGTTTCTCTAAGTAAGAGTTGTGCAACTGATCTTTAGACCTGAGACCACTATAAGATCTTATTCACATGAACCCATATTTTAGTTCATACTCACTCATGACTAAGCCATAAATGGGATGTTTCGACTATGGTGAATTGTGTACGAAGATCATGAGTTCGATCAACAAAGAATCGATCCCTCCTGGTAAGAGGAGTTATCATTCTAAGCTATCTCATCAAATGATGAATTAGGATATTTTTGATCAAAGCATAAGAAACTTAAAAATGGTTTCTAATACTTCTTTAATCAAGTCTTCATTAGCAAGATGAGATCCACATGAATAAGTGTTAGGGTTTGACTTAATTCCATGCCCATCATCTATTCGGGATGAAGGTTGATTGAAGGATTGAATTGCATGGTAACTTACCACTGAAGGATATTTTTAAAATTTTTATCAAATTTTATATTTTCTGGATAGGTATGATACGTTGCTAGATGTCAATCTTGTTTTGTAGGTTTTCATGAATTAAAAAATTTATTTCATGAGTCAATTAGAAAAAATTCTAATTGGACAACTTAGGTTGGCATGTGGTTTGACCTAAATTGATTGGATCGACTCTAATCTAACTTGGTCAACATGCACCTAGACCTACTACCAACTAGATGTGAAATTCAATGGATCACATACATCAAAGAGTTGATCAAAGAGTCAATTGGATTCATTTTATGGGTCAATTGAACCTAACTGAGTGGCTAATTGACAAGCTAGCACTTGTAGGCTAACCCTTGCTCCTAGTCAAATTAGATTTGGCTCAAATCTTATTTAATTGGGTTTATCCATTTATGTAGGACCCTGAGGCTGATTGGATCGAGCCTAAAGAAGGTAGCCAAGTTTGGGCATCCCCAAGCCTTATCCACATCCATATTAAAGAGTCCAAAAGGAGTTGGACTTTGGGGTGCGCTAATTTTATGCGACAAATATATTTAGCATGCAAAAGAGATCGAGAGTCTTTCTGCATGTTAATCACTTATTTTTTGATGAATTTCAGATAGATAAAGAAGCCTTCTACATCTCTTGAGTTTTGATAGGATCAGAATTTAATTTTTAAATTGATGTGGAGACTTTATTTGGATGCCACAACTTGGAACGATGCCGTAAAAATAAAATCTTATATTGTTTTGTTCGGTGAAGAGGATTTAAAAATCTTTTTAATCTAAAACAAAAGCCCATGTGGAGCCCTCTCAACCCTCTATCTGGATGGCACAAACTTTAAAGTTTGTCATGGCTAGATGGGGTGTCAAATGCCCTTTAATTCTTGGCGCATGCAGGATGAAACAATGCAAATAGTCACGACTTCACACCAAGATTTCTCCTCATTGGGATATAGTCACATCTCAAAAATTATGCCATCAGAAGCCTCGTTCAAAGAGCTTTCCATGTGTCAAAAATCAAAATTTTTTGATTTAAAGAAGGGCATTGAATGCTTATCGGAATATAGATAGATGCATGCAAAACCTGAATCAACGCATCTGAAAATTAAGAGTCCTTCTCAAATAAGTGTCTTAATTTTTTGATACGCTGATTTAAGAAACATGTGAAGAGGCATATCTGAGCTCTTTTCTACACCCTTTCTGCTCCTATAAATAGGACTCATTCTGAGAGTCCAAAATATAAAAACTCTCACACAAAATCAATCCCTCTCTCTTCCTTGTCTTGTTAGAACAAAGTTCTTCTATTAAGACAAGTCCACTTATTTTAAGATAAGGCTTAGGAAGAGAGTAGGAGGCAATTTAGAGAGTAGAGAGAGTGAGAAATTAAGGCTAAGGGTTCATCTGAGAGAGATTTTGATCCAGGGTAGGCTAAAAAGCTCAATTGGTGAAGCAGTTCATAGACAAGGTTCTGTCAGAGCAATTCTTTAATCAACTTCCTATGTGGATCAACATTGGAGGACTCACACTTGAGGGTCTTATGGGATCGATTATCAGCTTCTTTTCTTTCCTCATCGACTTAATAGGTATGAGTTTTATATCTATTAGTTATTATTTACTTTATGGTTAAGGGGGTCCTAGAATTTTTGGATTTTCGGGAGACTTGAATTTCAAAAAAAATTTGAAATCTATCTTCCATTATGCTTCTCGAAACCCAACATTACCTCATTGGAAATACCAATTCAAATAGTTAGCTTTGATTTATCGGATGACATATGCCTATTATCTTCTTTCCTATCTGCTCTATGGTCAGTTGTCATGTCATGATCATTTGAATTTGAGAAAAGGTATGATATTATTAGATTAGATCAGGATGGACAAGGAGACCTCAGATCGATCGATAGCATAGCTAGTAGGGGTGTCTCTCTAATACTGAAAACTAGGATCAGTAGTCGAAGTCAAGATTAACGGTCAAAGTCATGAGGCTGATAGTATAACCACTTAAGGTGGTTTAGCCGAAAGGTGGGTTTAGCAAGGTCCAAACTTATTTGGATCTTCCACTTGCCTCATATCTTCGGCTAGTATGAAATCACCTCTAACAAAAGTCGTATAATGTGATCACCCTAACACATTTCTAAAGTACATCTCTATAACTCTTGCCATTGAACCTAGCACTTTTAAAATCTATGACCAATACTAGGAACAATGGTCTGAAGCATGTCAACAAAACCCTATGCAAGTGTTGAATAAGTTAACAAGTTAGAGATAATTAAGCATAGGTTATTGTATGTTAGTGCTGAAAAATATATGTATTAAACAACAGATACTCACTCTTTGTCTATTGAACATGAAAGTCCAATCATATTCCTCCATGGGTCCAATGTCTTCTAACATGTAAAAAACCAGCTCCAACTATCCTTCATCTCTACCTTAACCATGGCCCATATAATGGGAAATATAGTGTCATTATCATTTTTTTCTTACTATAGCTTATAATTATCCTCTAAAGGATCCTTTTAGACTGCATTCATCCAATTCAATAATGGGTCTATAGCCCCTAATAAATTTATTCTTGTTGGCGAGTGTAGGCAATTTCATGCATGTATTTTGAAATTTTTTTAAAATAAATTACTGCAGAAAGTAAATAGATTAGTCAAATTAATCTAATATCTATATGATCTAATCATCAAATCAACCTATTCTAGGATTTATAACATGATATGTTGCATATAAAATCTGAAAAATACTGAAGATAAAATCAGCATGCATGCATGTGAGCAGTAGATCACATCTACTTCTAATCTGAGTTTAAAACTCGATATCTAAGCATGGATTGATGATCATTGCTGCTAAAAGATATGGTAAAGAGGATCCTCACTGGTTGCTTGCAGTCGCACATGCATCCAACCTCTATGAAAAATTCACTCGAAGCCCCAATCTGATCGATCTTCTCAGGAGTGCTAGCTCGCATGAAGACTTTAAGGTTGGCTGATTTGGATCTTTTTTTTAAATCTCTAAAACTTTTTTAGAGGTTAAAGATATACTTCTAGAGGTGAAGAGGTAGAAGAAAGATAGAAAAGAAAATAATTTTCTTCTTATTTTTTCTCTCTTCTCAAACCCTAAGGACCAAAACCCGAAATCTGATTTTTGCACACACCCCAAGAGACGAGGACTCTCCTCTTCTTTCATGCCATGAAACCATGCCTAAGACCCCTTTCAACATGAAGGCCTCTCTCTCAAATCTCTTTTATGCACAAGAATAAAATAAAACTTCTTTTATTTCAATGTGTAAGGAGGTGGGATGAAGAGTCCTAGAGATCACGGACTCTTTATGTGTTGTTGCCCCTAATCAAGATTTCATACCAAATCATGCCAAAAAAATATGAGACACCCCTTTTCATATTTTTTTATAGTAAATTAATTCTCCAAGTGATCTCTCACAAAAAATCTTCTCAAAATGTCACACATATAAGTAGAAAAAAATAAGTTGGCATGGAGAGGTGATTTGGATGAGAATAGATTCTCCTAATAAGGAATATTTTAAAATCTAATTTTAAAACTTTTCTTTTATCAAAATCAAATCAGATTTGGATATGAGATAGAAAGGGAGAAGAACTCTTTGGTGTAAAAAAAATCTCACACAAAAAATATTTGCATGTGGAGAAGATAGCATCCAAAGTGGGTTAGCTCAATGGAGAAGAGTCCTATTCTAATATGGACTCTTAATTTTCATATTTGAAACCAAACCAAATCATATCTGATTTAGCCCAAATAAAATATATGAAACTCAATCTAATTAGGTTCATAAATTTTTAATCAAATCTCAATCAAATTAGGAATTGATTGAATCAAAGTCCTAATCAAAATAGGGATAATTCTCTCTTAGCGATTAGATCATCTCATAACCTAACCGGATCAAACCTAATTGAATACAATTCAATTAGATTTTAGTTAATCTTCTTTGCTCAATCAAATTGAGCTAATTAGCAATCTAATTACTAATTAATTCTTCATTAATTCACTAACACTTGATGAATAAATTTATTACAACTTTTGTATAAGGTTAACCATCAATCAAATTCATGATTAAGCCCTTGAAAGATTCTCAATCATTGATCAGCCATATGATCAGTCAGAAACTTCTTTTGAGTGTGACCCCATAGATTCGAACCTAAGCTGATAGTATAAGAATAACTTTCTGAACCAATCAATATAACCATCTAGTAATGGTGACTCAATATCTGAATAGGTCAAATGAAGGTGAAGCAACATTCAAGAAACTATTGGCATATGGTTATCGTATAATTCATCCTTTTGATCCTAATGCTCGAGGATGATCTAGAATTTAACTATCAATCATAGATAAGTCATCCATATTATATTTTAATCTTTTTCAAATCCATCACATAGATTATCTGGGCTCAGATTTTATTAAATTGAAATATATTGACACATTAACTCTTACTAATTCAGAGAGGTCAATCCTATCTTGACTCATGCACCGGCTTGATAAGTACTTGACTGCACACAAAAATCCTTCGTCACTAAATTAGAAACTCAATTAGTCCAGCATCAAAGTACAATGAGTTGTTTGTAAGTCACCGTGGTGATCTCAAATCAGAGGGACACTTATACCCATATCTTTCACAAGCTACTCTTGATAGCAGAGTGCTCCATAGTTGGTTACATTCAATGACGATGTACTCCTATATCTCACCTATATATCATATCAGTGTCTCTATACCATTTGATTACGAGGATAACCAATGCATATGACACACAATGACCTACACTTGATATCGCTATCGTCCAAGTAATAGCGTATCATTTGATCGCGAACCAGTTTAAGGACTATACGATAAATCCTCTTTTATCGATCAAAGTAGTTCTAAGAACTTCATCACAATATAAGAGTTCATTAGAAGATGTAATCTTGTGATAAAAAATACTAAATAACTTTTATTATTTATCAATTCGTACATATTTATAATTAATATAATCGTCAAATGATTAGTTTTATGACATAATTTTCAACAACTCCCATTTGGACTAAAGCCAATTAGTATAGTACCATATTCAATTTATCATCTCAGAACTCCTTGATACTGAGGTTTTAGTAAATGGGTTGGTTAAGTTCTCCTTTCCATCGATCTTCTAAAGATTAACGTCATCTTAACAGATTTTTCGAATAAGATGGTAGCGATACAAAATGCCTAGTAAGCTAATGGGACTTCGGCTTCTTGGTATAAGCTATGGTTCGATGCTGTACCATATAGTAAAATCATTATTGGAGGGTACCACTCCTAGCTTGTCAATGAACCTTTACAATCATATAGCTTTTTTGCAAGCATCAGATGCTACAATATATTAAGCCTCATAATTTGAATTTGCTATATCTTTCTGTTTGAAACTTTTTCAGTAGATTGCTCCATTATTTAGAGTAAGGATATATTTCTACACGTTCTTACTATTATTATATCCAATCAAAATTAAAGTCATACTCTCCAAGTTTTAAATCAGGTACTCCATAACTAAATCATCGATCCTTAGTATTTTTCAAATACTTAAGGATGACCTTCCAGTGATTCTCATCCGGATCTTGTAAGTATCTATTCACTACTCCTAATGAGTATACCATATCCGATCTCATACATAATATAATGATGGAATAAATTTTACTCATAATCATCCTATGTATGTTGAACTAGAAAAACTTAAGCAGCCTCTTAGATCTATTTCTATAGATCTTCATCCCTAAGATGAGAGATACTTTTCCAAAGTCCTTTATGGAGAATAATGATAATAGTGAAATCTTTATTTTCTATAATGTAAGGAATATCATTTTTGATTAAAAAAATTTTATTCATATATAAAATAAAAAATACACTCACAGAACTATTAATCCATTTATATTTGTAGGATTTTTCTTCGTTCTCAAGGAAGCCATGCATTTTGATCACTTATCAAAATATATGTTCCAACTCTAAAATATTTAGCATTGCCACAAGAGAAAAATATCTCATTATGGTCAACATCATAATGTTGACAATATCCTTAGACAACCAGACGAGCTTTATAGGTCCCCACCTTCTCGTCTGTGCTCTCTGATCCTATTGGAGATCCACTTACACTCTATGGGCTTTATTCTTTCGAGTAGATCAATAAGTGTCTATACACTGTTAACTATTCTAGACTCCATTTCAGACTTTATGGCTTTAAGCCACTAAACAGAGTCAGTCTTCTGCATGACATCCATGTAGGCAATCAGATCCTTGTTGTTTTCATCGAGTTCAATAGGATCACATCCTGAACCTAGATACCGAAATATCTATCCGACGGATATGGTACTCTACCAGATCTCCTTAATGGTGCCTCTATAATAGATTCTAGATTTGATCTAATTAAATCTGATACTATAGATTCACCAGATTGTGTCAGTTCTTCTACCTGTCAAACTTCATAAGTTCTACATTAAAGGCATCAATTCCTTCATCAAGGTACTTTCTTTCTAAAAAGAATGCTGAACAATTTTTTTTTTAGCAAGATAGAAGTTATATCTCCTAGATTCTTTGGAATTATCGTATAGAATAATACATATAAGATTGGGATCCAAGCTAATCTATCTACAAATGCTTGACATAAACCAAACACTCCCAAACCCAAAGATAAGAAAGTATCGACTTACACTTAGTCCATTTTTCATATAAAGTCTTTGCAACTAATTAATTCAGAATTTGATTCAGAACATGACAAGTAGTCTCAAGAGTATAACCCTAAAACAAGATTGACAGATTTGTAAACTCCATTATGGATCGAACTATGTCTAACAAAATCGATTCCAATAAAAGAGAATCCTATTCTCTTTTAGATATGTCAAAAACTCATCGAAAGAGTATTTTTCTCTTTGGTCTGATCGAAGAGGTTCAATATACTTTTTAATTTATTTTTCTATCTTATTATGAAATTATTTAAATATTTTAAATAATCTAAATTTATGACAAACATGTTCGTAGATCCAGTATATCAGTATGTATCAGATCCAGAACATCATTAGCTTATTCACTTTTTTTGATAAAATGTGACATGGTCATCTTACTAAAGAAATAAGATTGGCAAGTGGACAATAGTGACAATCACTAAAATAACTTTATTAAAATTAAAAATAGGCTCGACGATTTCTAAAACTAGGATTGGAACATAACTTCCATCTCTAGTGTTCAGGAACCTCTTTCTGTTTTCAATCTTTCTACTAACCTGAAGTCATTACAACAATGTGCATGGACTTTTGATATCTAATATCTAGGTAGTAATGTCACAGATAGAGAAATCACAATGTGTTATCATATAAGTATCTTGTTCAGCAACTCTTTACTCATTTCTCTTTCTTTACCTGCTCGGATCAAGAGACTCTGTCAGACTAGGTTAACCTTAGACTCTTTTGTCAGTTCAGACTCATTAGCCCAAGCATGACTATTTTGCACCTTCTTTTTCTTTCTCAAAAGATTGTTGCCCCACTGAAGATACATCTTCAGAGGTGCGAAAGAACTCCTTCAACTTTTGAAAAATTTTCTCTCATTGGGGCATCATAGAATTTACAACTAAATTTGTGTTCTTTACTGCTCTCAAAAATACTACATGGTCATACGATCATTTGGCCACTTTTGATAAGTACCTTTGATCATATCATGTGTGTTGGACATAAAAATTTTAGGCGCTGGATCCATAATTATATATAGAATCCATTCGTGCTCTTGAACTATTTGCAATTTTTGATACCATTTATCAAATTTGGGTCCTATAAATTAGCCACTGTCAAACAGTAAACAGAGCAATGAATATTTAGCCATAACTAAAAGGAAAACACAAGACCTCTATATTTATAAATTGATTAAGCCTAAAGATTTGAACTTTAGTCTGAAAGTTTTTCCACTATTTTAGTCAAATTGCTAGCCTCTACCTCCAATCTGAGAAATTATCTTAATTTCTTTGCAGGTACTAGAATCTACACAGACTGCATACAAGTCTGAAGATAGCTCGATCAATCCATATGTATCTATGGGTAAGTTCTCAATCAATTATTTTTTTAAATAATTTTTAGTAATTAATTTTACCTCAGATTTCATTTCAGTAGGTGATGGGCCTCTACTGAAAGTTTCAATCAGGTCAAACTATTAATATGAACCTACTTAGTAATTCTAACTAATGGATGATCAGGCTCAAGGATGGCTCAGTCAACCCAACCATCATCAGATAGTACAATAGAGTCATCATATGATAAATGATAATTCCATCATTCAGAGAGAACACCAGACGGATGGCATCTGCAATATCAATCAGAAATAATGAATTCATTATCATTTACCTTAATGAGAAGCTATGATCTAGTTATCCCCATAACTAGTTTATTTTTATGGACCTAATAATTTAGAAGATTTGATAATTAGTTTAGAGAAGAGATGAGAAGATATTGACTAGTAAACCATAATCCTCCCACTAACTTCACTAGGTCATTGAATTGGATTAGGATCATGCTAGTTGAAATGGCACGTAGATCAGTCACACTGATCAACCTTAATGACATAGGTCAACTCGAATCACTTAGCGATCTAATCAAGATATAATCCATCAAATTGGTCAGATAAGTGAGATCGATGGCAGGGTCTGTTAAGCTTGCCTTAGACACCATCGAAATGGCCAGATAAGCTGCTCCCAATTAAAAACCATCAATCGAAATGCCAAACTTACCTTAGACATCAATTGATTAATTAGTTTTGATTTGACTAACTTAATGATTCGAATTCAACTACTAAACTACAATCAAGGTCTATTTGGTCTAATCAAAGATATGAACTTGACCGTCTACAACTATTATATCAAAAAAATTTTGATTAATCTAATTCAATATTTGATTAGATTTAATCAATTTCTTTACATAGTCAATTAATTTTTTGATTCTATCCTTAGGTTTAATCCAATTAAGAGAATCTGATTTGAGCTAACCCGTGCCTTCATATTTTATGCGAATGACATTAGATCTTTAATTCATAATTATGGATTTAATCGATTCTATACTTAATTCTTAATTAAGTTTCAACATCAACATGGGTTTAGATTTAGGTTTGAAATAATTTCAACTTTTTTATTTTATAAATAATTTATAATAAATATTATACAAAGACTTTTTATTCTAAAATTGAGTCAACTCAGTTCAAAACTGGATCGGCTCAATAATTATGCAAGCATGTTTCAGATCTGAAAATCTTGCATAATCTTAAAATAAAATCAATCATAAACACCTTTTAGATCATATCTAAAATTTTTTATGATTTAAAATTTTATTTTTTGATAATTAAAATAATTTTAATCATATAGATTAGATGTTTATTCTTCGTACAACTTTGTATCACATACAACAAACCTAGAGTTTCAAGATCTAAGATTTTGCAGAAAAATAAGTTCTTCCTTTCGCATTCTTCTTTATGAGATCCTATTATATGGCATCCTTACATACCATAAGAGCATCCCATCGAATGAGAAGAGAGGATTTTTAAATCCTTCTTGCTCCTATGACCGGAGGGTCTGGTGATCAACCCAATTCAAGTACTTGCTAATCGGATCATCTAATCTAATCACATATCATATATGCATGAATTTAAATTAAATCTAAATTATATCAGATCTGATCATAATCTTAGATCACATCTAAATCAGATCATAAACATCACATGCATAACATAAAATCAGATTTTATCAAACATCAGTATAAATTGGGACAACCTGTTCACTGTAAGGGGTAAACCCTATAGCAGGACAATATTATTTTAGTTTATGCGATTCACCATTAATAAAATTCATATCTAAATATCACATATCAAATCTAAATAAAATTAAATTTTAGATTTAATATATACATAAATCACGTCATAACGAATCTAGGCTCTGATACCACTATTGATGAATAGTGGTGATTTCATGCATGTATTTTAAAATTTTTTTGAAATAAATTATAAAAGAAAGTAAATAGATTAATCAAATTAATCTAATATGCATATGATCTAATCATCAAATCAACCTACTCTATGATCTATGACATGATATGTTGCATATAAAATCTGAAAAATATTGAAGATAAAATCAGCATGTATACATGTGAGCAATAGATCACATCTACTTCTAATCTGAGTTCAGAATTCAATATTTGAGCATAGATTGATGATCGTCGTTGCTGAGAGATATGGTAGAGAGGGTCCTCGCTAGTTGCTCGCAGCCACACATGCGTCCGGCCTCTACGGAAAGTCTACTCGAAGCTCCAATTTGATCGATCTTCTCGAGGTTGAAGATGCACTTCGAGAGGAGATGAAGAGATGAAGAAAGATGGAGAAAAAAATATTTTTTTCTTATTTTTTTCTCTTTCCAAATCTTAAAAATCAAAACTCTAGAAACCTGACTTTTGCGCACACCCCAAGAAAAGAGGACTCTCCTCATCTTTCACGTCATGAAACCATGCCCAAGACCCCTCTTAACATGAAGGCCTCTCTCTCAAATCTCTTTCACATATAAGAATGAAATAAAATTCTTTTTATTTCAATGTGTAAGGAGGTGGGATGAAGAGTTCTAGAGATCATGGACTGTTGATGTGTTGTCGCCCCTACTCATGATTTTATGCCAAACCATGCCAAAAAAATATAGGACACCCTTTCTCATATTTTTTTCATGGTAAAACTGATCTGTCACAAAAAATCTCCTCAAAATGTCGCATATGTAAGGAGAAAAAAATAAGTTAGCATGGAGAGGTGATTTGGATGAGAATAGATTCTACTGATAAAGAATATTTTAAAATTTAATTTTAAAATCTTTCTTTTATCAAAATCAAATTAGATTTAGACATGAGATAGAGAGAGAGAAGAACTCTTTGGCATGAAAAAATCTCACACAAAAAATATTTGCACATGGAGAAGAATAACATCCAAAGTGGGTTGGTGCAAGGAAGAAGAGTCCTATTCTAATATGGACTCTTAATTTTCTTATTTAAATTCAAACCAAATCACATCTAGTTTAGTCCAAATAAAATATATAAAATCTAATCTAATTAGATTCATAAATTTTTAATCAAATCTCAATCAAATTAGAAATTGATTGAACTAAAGTCCTGACCAAAATAGTGACAATTCTCTCTTAGCGATTAGGTCATCTCATAATCTAATCGGATCAAACCTAATTGAATCCAATTCACTCTTTGCTCAATCAAATTGAACTAATCAATAATCTAATTTCCATTAATCCTTCATTAATTCACTAATACTTGGTGAATAAATTTATTACAATTTTTGCATAAGGTTAATCATCAATCGAAATAACGATTAAGCCCTTAAACGATTCTCAATCGTTGATCAGCTATATGATCAGTCAGAAATTTTTTTTGAGTGTGACCCCATAGATTCAAACCTAAGCTGGTAGCATAAGAATAATTTTTTGAACCAATCAATGTAACTATTTAGTAATGATAACCCGACGTCCGAATAGGTCGAATAAAAGCGAAGCAACATTCAAGAACCTATTGGCATATGGTTACCGTATAATTTATTCCTTTGATCATAATGCTCGAGAACGATCTAGAATTTAACTGTCAATCCTAGATAAGTCATCTACATTATATTTCAATCTTTTTCAAATCCATCATATGGATTATCCGAGCCCAGGTTTCGTTAAATTGAAATACATTGATACATTAACTCCTAATTCGGAGGGATCAATCTCATCTTGACTCATGCACCGACTTGACAAGTACTTGACTGCATCCAAAAATCTTCTGTCATTGAATTAGAAACTCAGTTAGTCTGGCATCAAAGTACAATGAGTTGCTTGCAAGTCACCATAGTGATCTTAGGTTAGAGGGACACTTATACCTATACCTTTCGTGAGCTATTCTTAAAAGCAGAGTACTCCACAGTTGGTCACGTTCTGTGACGATGTACTCCTACATCTTACCTACATGCCATACCAATATCTTCACACCATTTGGTTACGAGGACATCCAACACATATGGCACACAATGACCTACACTTGATATCGCTATCGTCCTAGTAATAGCGTATCGTTTGGTCGCGAACCAGTTTAAAGACTACATAATAAATCCTTCTTTATCGATCAAAGTAGTTTTTAGAACTTCATTACAATATAGAAGTTCGTTAGAAGATGTAACCTTGTGATGAAAAATGTCAAATAACTTTTATTATTTATCAATTCATATACATTTATAATTAGCACAATCGTCAAACGATTGACTTTAAGATACAATTTCTAACAATTCTTGCATGCTACAAAACAATAATATAGCCTCCTAAAATAAGCTGGTTGGCCTCATCTAGCCTCTTGAAATCCAACAACATTGTGCTTTCAGGTTTAGTTTTGCCTAATGATCTCGCAATACTTTAATAGATGGACATACTGCTCTTTATGGCTCTGTTGAATGATCTTCAGTTCTCTTGTGTTGACTTTGTGACCTAGAAATAGAAATCTTGATATTTCTCCTCACTTCTTGGGGCCCTTAAAACTCCACTTTATATTAAATCTAATCTCCTCAAGGTATTCTCTGCAAGAAACTTGGATGTTACGCTATGATTTTTCAATTACATTCCACATATGCAGTGACCGGAAGCTCTTGATGTGATAGGTTTCCTCCCTCTGTACCAATGAAGCATGTATCTTCCACCTATAGCTAAACTTGAATACAACTATTACCTGACTTCTTTCATTCTACTTGTACATAAAATCAAATCCTTTTTAAATCCATTAAAGCCACTGCACCTTCCTAGACATGATGATGTTGCTGAATCTCATCCTAACCACAAGTTTGATTTTCTATTTAATATTTGAAGTTGCATTAAATTCGGGATACTTTGAACCCCAAATCCCATCATTTGAATCATTATCACTAGCCAAGCTATGGAGGTAAGAGCTATCACTACTCTCCAGTTCTTTTCTAATAGCTTGCTTCTTGCCAAAAGAATTTGTACCAACATGAAGCTTAGAATCCTATGCCTAGACTCTCATCTTTTTGTTGATAAGATCTTTATCAACATACTCATCAAATAAATCATCATCATCACCATCTGACTCCCTTAGCTCATTAACTGATGCATCAGTGTCATTACATTATCATTGCCATGTGTAGGCTTTGAAGTGGTTGCACCTCTTCTCTTTCCTTCACAGCAACTCTCTCTATCTCATGCGTGGCTATAACTCCTTTCTTTTGTCATCAATATCTTTACCCTTTCTAAATATAGCTGGTCTCTTTCCACCAACTTTTTTTTACTGCTACTCTCTTGATCCTAGTCTTGGGCTTATATATAGCTACTTCCTTGATAGTGCATATAGAATCTCCTAACTTAGCCTCATTCTCCCCTTGAGGCATATCTCCAGTAGCTTCCACCATAGCACCAGTAGGTTCATCCACTTGGTGCTCCACATATACTTGAACATCTCTCCCTCTTATAGAAGCCAACATTCCTAAAATATCCATATCACACCTAAGTTCTCTCAATCCAATATTTCTAAAATATCTGTGTCATACCTAAGTTCTCTCAATCTATTTTTAGAAGTGCATCCTAGCAGGAGACAGTAAAAATAGGTATAATTTATGTACCTTAATTGGCCCAACATATCTTCAAGCTCTATGATATTAAACCTATTGGATCATAGTATTATAATGATAATGAGGGAGATACCTGATCATAGTAGATCTGTACAGTGAATAAATCACTGTCCATCCCTACAGAATAGATAAGTAAAATACATAAACTTCATATGGACTTATATGAGTTAACATGAACTTTCAGATAAAAATTATTATATGCATGTCTTAACTCCTATTTCAGAGGTTAAAAAACTCAAATAATGGTGGCTTTTCTTAATGCTTCTACTACACATTCAAAAAGCTACCACATCAATCCAAAAAGGATTTTTGTATGCTTCTTTTTAGGTACAAAATGGAATGCTCGTATACAACACATGAGAGACCATAACACACGGGCACAGTCAAAAAAAAAAAAAACTCTCATCAAAGAATTGTCGGACATCAGTCATTGACCATAGATAAGAGGGACCATAACAAAACACATATAGATCTTGCATGCAAATAACATTAAACCATGATATCACATCCAACAATCAACAATATGCAGAAACACATTATGGACAAACAAACCTAAATTCAATTTCTAAATGTAGGATTTTAATGGCCTAATTGAAGTTGGCCTCTAAATAAACACCACAATATGAAATATGCAATATCGAGATTTTCAAGGAATAATTTCAAAAAAAAAAAGCATTACCAAAAGGAGAGGTGAAGCTTCCTTCATTGCTCGATGGTAAAAACTTGGGCTCTTCGGATGAACACATGATGGTGTGTGAGAAATGAGAGATGGCTAGACTTGAGCAGATGGGGGGATTGTTGGTGGTCACTAGAAAATTGCCGAAGAATAGAGGATAAAAAGTAAGCGAATTGAATGGAATAATCCTCAAAATTTGAGAGGGTTTGTTGAAATTTATTTCAAACTTTTTAAATGAACGAAGGATATTTTCATCCATTAAAATAGTAAGCTAATATTGCTAATTTGATACTTTTTAAAATAGAAGTATAAATGAAATTGGATGAAAATTGAGATATCTTTATAATTTTTTCTAATATATATGCATTAGCATCAACCATATACGATCTACGGTATTTTTTTCATTTTTTTTTAAATTTTAGAATATATTATATAATATAATAAATTATAACAAATGCTTCCATAGTTAAAATTCTATTGCATATTAAACAATATATTTTAATAATAACTAAGCATATTAACACTCGGGTTTTTAATACCTGTTATATAACATCTGCTACATCTCAAACAATGTAGTTTAATGATGACCAAATATTGTATCATTGGCATCATCTAATATATACTTCCATATGACAAGCACTATAACTTTATTTTAGATATATAGAAGCTTATAACCCATTAAATGAATAATATATGATTTCTGATGCTTTGAACGCTTGCCTTTTACCATTAATGACCTTTTTGTTTTTGGGTAAAAACCATTAATGCCTATTTATGATCGTGTTAAATATAAAAAAAATAATCTATATAAAAAAATAATCTCCGTTGTATGCGTGTGTGTGCGTGTATCATAAAAAATAAAAAATTATACCAATAACGTCGTAAACAAAAATATCCGACTGAAGAGCTCAATACGTGATAATTTGAGCCCCACAAAACAGCTCCCGATCGACCGATAAGTCCTCAAATTAAAAACCCTACCGCCAATAACAATAGAAATCTCAGAATGGTTATATTTGAACCAACTTCCCGTTACATTAACAGAGTACTCAATACGTTGCATGGAAAAAGCACAAGCAATCCCGATCTTCTTTGTTATAAAAGCAATCCCGTCCTTTATTTTTATTTTTTTTGTTATGAATGCAATCGCATCTTTTTAGTGCACTTTGCAGAACAAAAATATACCAAACCTGTGCACGACGGCATGCTGCAGAACATTAATGAAATACATCATTAGCATGTTTTCACTGACATAGGCGATTAATGAAGTAAAGGTACAGAGTAGAGGACTCAATGAAGATATCATGACTTTAGAAAGACCACAAACCCAAAAACTCTTTACATTAAAAAAAGGCATATTAAAAGTACAGAAAGTTTCCAATAGCTTCTGGTATGGGAACAACACCACCATGCTATATCCGGGGCTTGACACGCCTTCCATTGGCATCACTGCCATCAAGGGCTTCATTTGCATATGTGCAGGGAATGACAGAATGCTCTCCTACTCTGGCCACATAATCCAGGAGCTCTGTCAAGATAGAGGGGCAACTGACTTTCAAATACTCGAACCCATCAGTCTGCATCACAGCTGCAAAACCAACAACCTCAACAATAATCAGCACTCGAACTTGTGTACAGGAGCTGTATGCAAGAAACTAAGATTTTGAGTTGTTTCACTCAAACAATGGTCCTTGATGCACAAGCCGGATGTGTGTGCGTGTGAGCTCATAGTTTGCCGGCAGACATTCAAATTTTTAATAAAGTGAAATTAATATTCACTGTTTTCTGGTATTATGTTGCACTTGGTTACCGAGCTTCAAACAAAAGTTGCTTTCTCATTTATTACTTTCTAACAGCCAAAAATAAAAGAGGATATAACAATGTTGATAGCAAAGCAAGATAAGAGTTGGCTCTTCAGAGGAAGATAGTTTTATATATGAAAAGGAAACCTGACCTACAGAGAATGGTCACGATAAAGGATTTCAGTTTTTCTATAATCAAAAAATAGCGCAACCATCACAAGCGACATGGTGGTCTAGCATGAAATATCTACTCAAATCAAATGAAAAACATGCATCCATATAAAGGTGCACATGTAAGGAACCCCACACTGTAAACAAGTTGCTTGATGTAGTTACCCTAATGCCCAAATTGAATGTCTATAATCACCTACCAGGTGGAGTTCAACGTCATTTGGATAGGTGTAGGATAGAGACAGTTATCGTCCCACCTCATTAAAAGAGCAGTATTTATGCAAGCATATAGAGAAATTCATGACATTTACTGAACACCATAATCATATCGATGTTCACGCAGTCTGTACAGAGCGTAAGCATTCGGGAGACCAACAGTAAGATTATGTGGAAATATAAATGACAGCTCTGTAAAATGACCAATTCCCAATCTTTCTCGGTATATATATCCAAGGAACAAAATCCAACTTTTCCAAAACAAGTTATCTCTAAAAGGATGGACCAAGAATAACCTGCAGAATCTTGTTTTCTCAGCATGAGCACCAACTCCAGATGAAAATTTTAGTGATATTTGCCAACTTTGTTGATGCAGATCAAACCAAATAATTAACCTCAACGGTCTCGAAATATGACGTGGCTTGAGATGATTTTTCAGGCATGTAGCACATTAAGGATAAATTGTAATTTTACTTGTGACATGTACAGGACAAAAACATGTACCTACTAATGGTCACCCCATAATTACTAAGTCCACTCATAAGCAAGAAATAGATGGCCCATTAACACGGCTAATCTGCCAAGCAAATGATTAATAGGATGCGTATTGTGACAAATGGTACCCAAGGGCCAAAACCGCAGTTATCGACAGCAAATCACCTCTTAAGCATATATTGGTTTTCCAATACAGATGTGATTTGATGCTGAACCTTAACTCCAGCATTCTACATGAATTTCATATCAAATACATAGATATAGGCGAATGATAGATATCTTACTACATTAGACACCCCAATAGATCTACCAAAGCATGTTACTTTCATAGGTAAGAAAAAATTATTCCCTGCTTCAAATAACAATTAACACATGGTCAACACAGACTTTGGTCACAATAAAGGCACAGATACACAGCGAGCAATGGATTTTGTATGAGTCAAAGCCAACACCAAGGATTTAAAACTAGGTTTCTGTTTCTGTTTTGGCCCCCTGGGTAGAGTTTCTGTTTTAGCAATACACTCAGAGTTTCAGAATCTTGGCCAAAAATGTCAGCACAAATTTAAAAATATTTAAAGAAAAAAGATCAAAGAAAGCTATTTCACATCAGTTTATTATGTTTTAAGCAAGATTGCAATTTATGTTGTCCGGATATTTTTAGATTAAATCTAAAATATATACAAGCTTTTTTTTCCAATTATGTGATAGTCATTACAACCGCTAGTTATGGCCCCCTATAGGAGTCGCCATATTATCCATATGTATCAAGTACAACTGTATTACATCAAAAGAGAAAAGTGCATTTCAGTCTTGATTAATCTGGGGATGCAGCACAAAATTTGCCAGCCTATGAGCTATTTGATTCAACTGTCAATATGTATGTTGCACGATGCATTCAGGTATATATCAGATGTTTATTGCATCAAGTAGATCATAATAATGCATTGTTTTATTGAGTATACTATCATATATCACTCTCTATCAAGCAGATGCTAAAAAATACACAATAGCATGAAACTAATTACATACACCCATTCAATACCACAAGAATATAAACAAATAACCCGATTATGCCAAGATAAACTCATCGAAGGACACTATTCTGTTTCACATGATTAGCCATCAAACCAACAAGAATCCAATCTAAGAATGCATTGTAATAAAGCATCTAAGCATATTTCACTCTATTTCATTTTAATAACACATCTAAGCAAGGTAAAAAGAACGAGGCCAACACATAGTCTTCAAACTAGCAAAGAAATTCAAAGAAAAACAGAATGAAAGAGGGCATTAAACATACTTTCTTATTAAACCAAAAAAAAAAAAGAGGAATATGGCCAATTTCAGGTTAGTTTTGGCCAAAAACTAGTAAAAACAGGCCAAAGCCAATTTAAACTGACCAAAATCAAGGATTTGGGACAGTTCAGGTCTCAGCTGAAATGAAATAGTTCCAGCCAAAACTTGACCTTGGCCAGCACAATCAGAGAATCATGCTGGCATACAGTTATAGGTAAGGAATCCATGGAACAAAAAAAATAATATATTGGACAGGTAAATTAATTTGCCACGAGAAACATTGCCAATGAAATTAATTCATCACCATGGTAGAGTATTGCATAAGATGTTCCACCTAATTAGTCAATAAAGAAATACAGAATCAGAATGCTGAGCAGTGCCTACTGCAATAACAGAGGAAATCCTAGAACCAAACTATTTTTGTAGACTCATTTCTTCCAACCTGTAACATGTATGATAGTGACAGCCCAGTATTTCTTATATAAACAAAGTAAGAACACGAGGATTTTTGCCTCGAGTTCACACGATTCTTATGCATCAGGTGTTAAGGGTCTCCATAATATTGAAGGATTAATATCATTTTGGACCAAAAAAAAAATTAAAAATAAAAATTTAGAATTTGTCCCGGTCATAAAATCTGGTCAGTCCTTATAATAAGTTATAGCAAAGTCTATAGCAATGCAGGGAAGTTTAACTAGAAGTTATTTGATGTCAATCTTCTTGAGACTTGGAAGCAAAATGAGCCTACAATTGCCCATCGGGATATTATCTTATAACTGTCGTCCATGGCATGCTCAAAGAGATAATAAGCCTCACTCTCACTGCATTACAAAGGAACCTTTGCACCTTAGCAATCGCTAAGACTAATAAAAGAAACTATAGAAAAGGAATGAAAATGACAGGATGCAACCAGCATACAGAAACACGAAAATGGTGCAGTGTAAATTACTTGTACATAGATCTTTTGTGCTCCACAATTGTGTGCCAGTTTTCATGGCAAGGGTGCACATATGGGCTACGGTATGCACCGGCATATCCAACAATATCCAGAAAGGTCAAGCATCCTATTATTCCAAAATAAATAAATAAGAAAATATAGCAAATTTTAATGTTTTGGTATTCCAAAAATAAATAAATAAATAAATATAGCAAATTTTAACATTTTGGATGTGACCAGAGCCAGAAATTTGGATGTCAGAATTTATTTTGGGCCCCAAGCATCACAAAATTGTTAAAGTAAGGTTGCATTTGGCATCTTTGTCACTTTTCTTTCTTTAAAAAAAAAATTGGAAACATGAATTCTGTTTCCCTTTTTTTCAGATTTGTGACAATAGAAAACATGTTTAATTTACTACTTTTTAACCACCGGAGCAGCTGCCTCCCTCGACACCTAGATCGCCACTGTCATCCTTACCTACTTTGCCAATGATCCTCTTCATCTCCTCCAAGCTCTGCCCTTGGAGCTCCAGTGACCAGAATATGTGGCGTTGCTAGGAATATCTGAGCCCTTTAAAGAGGACCTTGGAGAGGTGCTCAGCTTACAGCATACAGGGCCCCGAGGAGGGAGTAGTAGATGATGATATTGCCATCGCAGCCCTTTCGTAGAGAATGGAGTAGAGGAGGTGGATGCCATTGTTGAGGTGGCTGGCATCACAAAGTCCATACATGAGGGCATGTAGGTGTCATGGTCATGGTAGCAATAACGGATGCCTAAGTCGGCGAAGACGTGAAGGGAAAGGTTGTGTCATGAGCGCACCAAAGGACAGCGACGAGGAGGTTGAGGGCAGAGGCTTCAAAGAGAGCCTCATAGTAGCCAGTAAAGCCAGCAAGAAGATGGATGGTGGGCGAAGGCTGCCAGCAGGGGCAGGGAGAGGAGGCAGAGGAGGGCAAGGAAGGAGAGGGGACAAAAGGGGATATTGGAGAGGAGGAAGAGGCAGAAGTGTGGGAGGGTGGTGGTGGGGAGGGGGAGAGGAGGGAGTGGGGGTGAGTCAAGGGCCATCTGGGAGAGGAGGGAGTGGGGGAGGCAGGGAAGGGAGTTGGACAGGAGTTGGTCAGCCATGAAGGAGAAGAAGAAGTTGTAGCAGTAAGAGGATCATCCCCAAAAGGGGAGGAGGGAGGGAGGTTCTAGGATTCCAAGAAGGGAGATCCAAGGCCTCATCGGAGGAGGAGGTCCAGTGAGGCAGCGATGATGGGAGAGGATGGCCGGGGTAGTGCGTGGTCTCAGGAGATGCGAGGGCAGGATGAAGACAAAAGAGGGAATCAGCATGACATCACCCACTTAAAAAAAAAAAAAAAAAAATCAAAAGTGAATTTCTCACTTCCATTTTTTTCAAACATGTTTTCTACATCAGATTGCATGTTTCTATTTAAAGAAAGGAAGGGTATGAAATAAAGCCTAAGCGAAACATGAATCTAAGAAGAACCCAATTAATCTAATATAAGTGGCTGAAAATATAACTGGCTTAGTCCAACTTCTCAAATCAAGCTTTGATTTGCAAAGAATTGATGCCAATTGAGCAAATATAACAGATATAGGTTCAGACTCTACACCTGAAACTAAACAATATTTCATCTATTGGTCAAGATATGCCAAGATCCATCTCGACTCACTAACCCCATGATACATGAATAACAAGGATGAACGCATTGAGAAAGAGGCACATGAGGTGGACAAAATGTGAGAAGAGAGACCGAGAATAGGATTTTAGCTTTCTCTTTCAATATTAATGATCAAGTATCTAACCAAATAAGTGGTTAATGAGTGGACCAAACTAAACTTTCATGTTGTATTTTATGGTTGCCACCAAAGCATAAAGTCATACCACATACATAAATATACTTTTAAATATAAAATGGAAATTTGCTTTTTACATACATGAGAGATGCATTATAAACATATTATGTAATCTATACACATTTCATATATAAAGCATGAGTTTTTCACATAGAATTTTGCATAATAACAGTGTATTATGATTTGATATCACAAAAGAACAATCTATTCAGAAGCATGTAATTTGCATTGATCTTCCTATCTAAATGCATGGTCATAATTAGATATCAAATTATTTTCAAGGATCAACTACTTGAAAATACATGAATTAGACATCAAATTATGAAACAGAATGTACAATCTTCCAATGCTATTGATAGATTGAAAGATTACAAGTAATTGTTTCATGAAGGTAGTTGGGTTTCCATAAGCGACGGCAGTCTTTAGCGGTCCGGTCATGTGTTCTATGACCATTTCGACGGCTTTGGACAGCAACCACACCCCCCACCCTCCAAACAAAAAAAGAAAAGGCATAACCGATGGCCCATTCTTCTAGCTTATGAGCTATAAGGAAAAATCAACATACCGTTTGTGACAAGATAAAAGGCATTCCAGAATAAAATGTCTAGTGCTCCAAATTGATTTTAAAGGGAAAAAAAAAAAAGAAAGAAAGATTCCTTGCACCAAAACACGTATTTCCTACAAGATACTTTTTAGGTACTTGACAGGATTAATAGAAGCTGTTAATTGTTAAATAACATGGCCAAGTTTGCCTATTGGATGCTATTTAACAAAGACTACTACAACTATTTATTAGAAATCTTCAACTACAGTAAAGCCACCACATATGAAGTAAATTTACTACAAGTTAATGAAGAAGTCATTGCTTTCGATGGAGATCACTACCAGTGATGAATCAAGAATGCCAACAGTAAGCTATGAGCGAGAATTAATCATAACTGGGATAAGATCAAGCACTTTTCCGGCGAATTAAAGGATTGTGAGACACTAAGAGTGGGGGATAAATTTTAGACCAAACATGATGAACAAATTGATTAGGTGATGCATCAGCCAGTTCAAGACCAGAGAAAATTAATTCTTTACAATTGGGACATACATATCCAACCAAACAAAGTAATTTGCCATTTGTTAAGGTATCATGAGAATGAAAATGTACAATGACATGCTCCTAGTTACTGTCATGCTTGATGTCATGTGCAAGCAAATTGTCACACATCTGCAAGTCCACCGCTATCTTCAACGCTATAAATAATTAAACAACAAAAAAAGTTTTTTTTTTATTGTCCGTGTCATTCAAGTTGACACTCACTACATCTGAAATGCCACAACAATAAGAGCAGTTTTTCTGTAGACAACAGGCAGCAGGAATGGTAAACAGAGGACGTACCCTGTGTATTTTCAGTTCAACATATGTTGTCCTAAATTACCCTATATATACACATATATATACATATATTAGTAGATTTTTCTTGTTTTTTTTAAAAAAAAAAAATCAAGAGCTATAATCACAAAATACATAATCACAAAAGTTGGAAATGTGCAACAATACAAAAGCAGGTTTTCAAATTAATCCAAGCATTTGGACCATTTATTGATATATTCAAAAATGTGTCTATATGCACATGTATTAAGTTGAAAAACAGCAAAAAAGAAAAAGATATACCTTACCTCTGAGATTTTCAGGTAATGCAATAAATTTGAGACAAACAGCTTTAAGCTGAAAACAGTGGTGCTGCTCGGCCAAAGCTAAAGTGGTAGCCACTGTATTTATGGCAACATCCTCACATAGCTTGACTTCGCAGAGTGACTTAAGCCTCTCCAGTGCATATCGGTCTGCTGCAGCAAGCAAATGCTGAGCCATTAAAGTGGATGCCCATTTTGTGTTCAAGCCAGTAAGCTCTTCCATGTCAGGTAGCGAATCCCAGTATATGAAATGAAGTAAAGCCTGCAAGAAAAATGACAAATAGGGTTGCAATTAAATGCTCCATTTGATGTGACCACAATCATGACGACAACAATCATCTGCAATCATAGCATCCATTCTTGAACAGTAAGACATGTTTGTGTACCTTAGGAAACAAACAGTGTAAATAAAAATCGATAAATAGAAGATGGTACTGTTTAGACAAACCACAGCCTGAGATTTTATATGAATGCACCCTACATACTTATTCCATGCCTTCCTACAAAGACTATATCACAAACTTCTAATGCTTTATATAAAAGATGAACAAAATGGAAGAAATAGAATATGCAGAGTAACAGTCAATCGTAGCACCATACTGACTAGCACTGTGAAGGATCATGATTAAATGAAGCTGCACCACACACAGATAGGACACAGATAGAACAAATGAACACCAAACTCCCAGAGCCCCCTCCTAAGGCTCAAAGAAGCACCTGAGTATTTGGACCTTCACGATCACCATGTGTTTAAAAAGCAACTCCTTTTTTTTGGGGGGGGAGGGGGGGGTCAATGATAGCGTGACTGTTAGCAGGCATTATTACTAATGTTGGTAGTTGCACTTACTATTCATACTAACGTATGCACCACCCATTAGCTCATAGCATTTATACAGGTTCCAACTCTACTACCTTAATATCATCAACACTACTACTTCACTGGTTTCATATGAATATCAGCATATTATTACACAATATATGATCTAGAGACCTTATTTTTGTGTCAATACATGTCCTAGTTCCAATAGCAGAAGTTCAAACGAGGGTCAGCACCTTAAATCACCCTAGCTATTCAAACCATGTTGTGTAATTGTTGAACCAATAAATGGTGCCAACTAAAATTTTCACAAATCACTACTGGTTGGCATTTTCTTCTTCCTTTTTCTCGCCTGTTACACAGACAAACACATGTAATTACTTACAAATTCCTAAGCTAGCCTCTGTAAGTCAAGATTCACAGAAATAATTAATGCAATATCCAGGCACCATTAATAACACAACAAACTGAACCTTAACTGGAAATCTTATTCCATAAGCACAAGGCCAGCTTTATCAAAGTTCGAGAACATTCAAAACCATATCTTGGCCTCACATCAACCCCCTGCTGCTATTCAATTCTCAATCAAGGCAGCTTCTAGAAGAGAGAGGCTAGGCATAAAACCTGCAAGCTAACTAGCATGAAGCTTTTATGCAATTAAGGGTCACACAACCAGAGAGACACTCCATAGTTACTCTAGATTAGGGAAGAATCTAGAGGAAGACAACGCTAACTAGACAAACAAAATTGAATTTGTATGAGGCATAACTTATATAGCAAATGAGCTAAATTGATGCCAGCCAACATAGCAACAAAAGAACAATGAAAGAAAACCACGATAATAATTTGAATTATACACAAAATGTAGAGGGATTGATTATTGACCAACCTTAAAAACAGTGGCCTCCATATCTTCAACCTTTATGCACTGCATGTTACGGTCCTTCATTGGACCAAAAAGTTGTGCCCTGAACACAGGTGACCTAGCTGCAAGCACCAATTTGTGAGCAGCAAAGATCTCCCCATCAACTTCAAAAGCTACATCAGTTCCCTTTCCACTTTCCAGAAGCTGACCAAAATGCTGAGCTATGTTAGAGGGTGGTACTGGAATGGTGTAGATCTTGGGTCCTTCTGTACGTGACCTAACAACACCAACACTACAACTAACTGATAGGCAATCATCTTTAAGATAATCTGATGTCTCCAAGCTAGTTCTTTTGAAAAACCGTTTATAACCCCTGCATGATTCAATAAAAAATGTAATAAGCTTTGTCAATACATTAGATGCAAACATGTGTGAAGAAAGAAGAAAACATAGAATAGAGATCGCAGAAACAGCTAGGACAATAGAAAGAAACTGAATTATTAGAGAAATTACTTGACACAAAGACCGTATTAAAAGAGGTGTTGATCATCATGTCGCCTATCTAAGATACAAAACAGAATAGAAACATACAATATAGCTTGAAAATTAAAATAACTGACCCCCAATACTAGTAATATAACTCAGCAAGGTCAGGATGAGATACAGTACTTAGTCATGTCACAGTACTTCTGGAAAAAAAAAAAAAAAAAGAAATTCAAATAGATGACATCTAACATATCAGAGGCTGGTTCTTTCTTCCAAGAAGGACAAGTACATTCGTGGTATCTGGATCAATGCATTACTTTATTTTTGAATGATTACAAAAGTTAAAAAACCACATGCATACTAAGAAATAAATTAAATAATCGAATAATCTAATATGCTGAATGATGTAAGCATTGGAATGTCAAATTACAGATCATATAAAAGGATCTATTTCTGCTTACATCTTTCAAGTCATTCAAATGTCAAATCACAGACTGAATCAAATCTATTTATACTTATGGCTTTCTCTCCTCATATGTTAGTGATAATTAAACTATAAAAATTTGTTTCGAAACAATCATGGTTAGCAACAATATGATATGAGTTTTAGATGGAATCTTTTGAAGTTCTAATAGCCAATTCATTCCAAGCATTATTCCTATGATCCTAATACACTGGAAAATATGGAACCAAAATCTCATAATGCCAATTCCAAGTGGTTGATGGCCCGAGTACTATAAGATTGCCTAAAATGAAATATCTTTTAAGTTCTCGTACCCAATACAACCCAAGAATTGCTAACAAATGTCCTAGACAACTAAAAGATACGAAACAGAAATCATTTACTTGCATTCCTCTTGAAATGCACTAAAGTCCAGTAACAGCAAGCAGATTACAATCAGAGCTATCAATCCCTTAAATGTCCAACTATGTTTGATCTGTAAGAAAAAAAGTCCCATTTATTCTAGAATACTGGGTTTCTGAATCTTCACACAAGATTCCTTCATTCCAGTAAAATTTGTATAAGCTATGAAGTTTTGTTTGGAAGCAAAACAATGTGGATAATATGAATATCTCTTCAAAATAGTATGTTGTATTTATTTGTTACTTGTTTTAGAATGCCACTGTCTAAAATATAAATATATTTAATTTAACAACTTTAGCACTTATCTTCCCCAAAATCTATGTATTAGTGAAAATCCTAAAGAAATCACACACCATGATACTATGTACGATTTTTCAAAAGCTTTCTAGCAATTTTTATCCCCCATAAAATAGAGAGAACTATAATTTAGAACAAAGATATTGTAACAATAACCAATGTTAAACAATCTAAAAAAAACATATATTTAGATAATGAATACTAAAAATTGGAGTATTGCATTTTAACCCATTATTATAGTTCACCAGATAAGCAAAAGAAAACAAAAGAACAACAAGAAATTTCTATTATTTCCAATACACCCATATTACCAGTTTTGACCAGATTAAAATTTAAAACAAGAACATGAGTATTTGAATACTTTCCTTTCTATCTTATTATTTTGCTATGTGAGCCAAGCACTCTGCATGATAGCCCAAAATCAGATGGATCTAATAACATAGCTTCATACATATCAAACAAATCCTTGTGCTTAATTATTAGGTTCTATCTTATTATTTTGCTATGTGAACCAAGCACTCTGCGTGATAGCCCAAAATCAGATGGATCTAATAACATAACTTCATACATATCAAACAAATCTTTGTGCTTAATTATTAGGTTTGTCAAATATTAAACCTTATTTCCTCCACAACAAAAATCTACCTGACAACTGATCCCAAGTATCTTATTTAGGAATCTAACCTTAGCAATAGCATCATACATATCAACAATCTGAGCCTAAAGCTCCTAAAAACATTCAGCTTAGATTTTTAGAGTGCCTTCTCCAAAAGCACATACATCACGCTATAATTGCCTTACTCAAGCTCTCAGGAATCATCTCAGCATTTGGGCTTTAGCATGCAATCCAAGGCACTGATTCTCAACTGACAATTTTGCTAAAATCATCTTACAGCATATCAGGCTTTAAAGCACCTACAACCCATGCCAACATTTCTGCCTGAACACTAATAATTTTGCCTTATTAAACATTGGTTATGAACATAATCACTATATAGCAGAGAAATAATATGATATAATCAAACTCTAATTAGTAGAACTTGATCAATTGATACTTTCATTTAATTCACTAGAAAAGAATGAAGATCATTGAACAAATTTCTAAACTTCAAGTCTTAATTTGAGACTACTAAATGACCCCAGTTTTTATAACCCTTCATTCATTCAAACCTTAACCAACAGGAATGAAAACCCTAACTTAGAAAAGTAATATCAAAATAGCATACTCAAAAATGATGTTGATTAGTTGATGGGTGCACCACATAATGATGAAATAAAAAGCCAACTATAATGCAAAGAGTCCCTTAACCTTATTCAGTTAAAAAAAAAAAAAAAAAAAAAAGGAAAACAGTATTTTCCTGGACAAACACCCTTTCTTAATTTCATAATTTTTTTCTCATAGCTCAAAGGCCAAGAAAAACACAATAAAAACGCCCAGCAGGGAAGCTCAACCTTTCGTTGCAATGCTTGGGTTCACAAATATATTTTCTACATCCAATAAGAGTCAATCGTTCCTCTAAATGCATAGCAAAGAAATGAACACAAAAGAACAATCGCAACAAAATCCCAATCATCTAGCCTTTTCCAACAACCCAGAAAAACCACTGAAGTCACATAAAATCTTAAAAGAACTCCCGAAATAATCCCAGGATAAAGACGAAAACATCCAATTCACAATTCAGCGTGCACCATATCCATCAAACTAAATGTACATAAGAGACATCAAGAAAACACAAGGAAAACCCCCACAATTCAACTCACCACATGCTGCCACGGTACTTAAGGGTGTAGGGACCGCCCTCGAGGGTCCTCCCAAAGTGGCTGTGGACCTTGTGCTGCTCCTTCCCGCTCTGGTCCAGCAGCGTCAGCTCGAACAGCGCCCGCACGTCAGTCCCCTCGCTTGCCAGGGCGATGAACAACGACACGTACGCCGCCGCGTCGTCCACGCTCTTCCCGTCCGGGTAGAAGTAGATGGCCCACTCATATCCCCCCACCGTAAAGGTGTCCGACGCGATGTACTTGCCGATCCCCATGCCCTTGGACAGCGAATAACCTGTGATCTTGAACTGATGCGACCCGTTCACCGTCTCCGTCACGGAGGTGGAGGCAGTCTCGGACGGCGGCTGAGGGGCCAGAGAGGAGGAAGACGACGACGAGGAGGGCCTCGCGGAGGCGCCGCCCTTGCAAACCCTACCGGCGCCCATTGGAAAGCGGAAAGGGCAAAATTGGAGCGGATTTGGGTGGGATTGGTCGAGGGATCGCCGACAAGAATTAATTTTTGGGGAAAAATTGGGGAATTGGGGGTGAGAAGAGATGATGATGATGATCTGAATGTTAGGGTTCTCGGTGAGTTGGGGGATTTCTAGGGTTCCTCTGAGAGATCTTGACTAGATCCTCTCAGAGGGGTTTTGGATTGGACTTGGTGGATTTGGAGACGGGAGGGTTAGGGCTAGGGTTTGGTTCGGGGCTATTAAGGCAAGGAGAGACGAATTCGAAAGAGAGAGAAGTCGGAAGAGAAAGAAGAAGACGGTGAAGGTTCGGTGGGTCGGGGGGTTTAAATTGGTCAGAAAAGACGGATTTTTGGAAAGAGAAACGGATTTGGATGCTTCTGGTGTTTTTTAACGTCCAAAGGCTAAAACATCTTCGCGTGCAACGCACGTGATTTTTGTGTCCACGTTTTGTGAGCTAGATGATCTTAGCCGTTGAATTCCTTTTCTCTTTGACCTTTTGGTTGAAAGATTGTTGGGATGAGATTTTTTCTTTTTTCTTTTTTCTTTTTTCTTTTTTTTATCTTTCTTTCTTTTTTTTTTTCTTTTTTTTTTTTTGGCGGGGGGTGGGGTGCGGAAACGGGGGCGGGGGGATGGATTGGGATGAGAACAATTCATCTTGAACTTGCTTAGGATTTAGAAAAAAAAAAAAACAAAAAAAAAAAACGAAACAATGGACTTGTTGGGATGATTGGATTAAAAATATCTCTTAAAATTTATAAATTAGACTAATATAATTAAAAAAAATAAATTTGAATGAGACTCCTTTTCAGCAATACCCATAACTGTGAACCGGGCCGGCCCAAAACTCATAGAAAGAAAATAATTCCTAATTATATTGGCCTAACTTATTAATCCTATGAACTTTTACCCAATCATCAAAATAGACCGTTAGAGATTTTGATGTATTTGAAATTTATTGCTATCAGATTTTTACTCTAATAGTGGATAGAGATTAATTAGAGTTGTAACCATCATGATTTATGGAGTCATCTTTGCAGGTGAAGAAGCTCATCAAAAATTCACAGTGAAAAAATATAAATGACATAATTCAGTTGAAAGATTGGATGATACATATCGTTGCAATGTGTTTTTGAGGATAAATGGTTGCTTATGCCTGCTTTTTATAATTAAAGATTTATATATTTCATACAAATTTGTAAATTATAAATATCAACACACTCTATTTGGGGGGTGAATGAAATCTTTATAAAGATTTTTTGAAGTATACGGTAGAGATGTGTGGAGTGTAGAGACATCACAAATTTGAGAAATTATTTTATAAAGAGCGAGTACAATACTTGTTTCAAAAAAAAAAAAAAAGATAGTGCAAGGGTATTTTCACAACACACTAGATTGTGCAAAGTCAATCATGCTCAATAGTGACAAGCAATTGTCAAATTTGTCATTGTAAGAAAGAGATGCATGCCATTTCTAAGCCATAATTATGCATTTCATGTGCCAAATGTAATAACAACATTCTCCAAGTAATTATATTAAATATTTTGGAATAAGAGATTTTTTTTAGTTTGGGAAATCACAAAAATCTAGAAATGAAAGTTTTTTTTTATATTTCAAAATTTTTGGTTTTAACAAATATTCTAAAGTGAAAAACATTAGTGCTACTTTCAACATTAACAAGGAGAAAAATACACAATTTAATGAAAAATCTAAAAAGTTAGGTTCTTAAGGCTTTCTCCACTTTAAAGCTCCCAGTTCTACCATCCTAAGTAGCTTTTCACTTTTATCATCATTTTTCTTCTTAGCATATGCATCGTATGGGCCCTTTTATGTTCACTGAAGTTTGCAATCCAAATAGCAACATAATGTATTATCCCCTACCCCATCCAATAGAACTATAATTTTGTTGGGTAAAAATGCTTTATTGGTCCACATGGACACTTTAGATTTATAGTTTGCTAAACTATAAAACATTGCCGAATACCGGCATACATTATCAATGATGATATCTAGCACATGCCCGATTGGCAAATACATGAATAAATGAGTCAAATTTGCTTTGAATTAGGGTTACCCTAATTTGAACTGAAAAAAATTAGTTGAGCGACCCAGCAATCTAATGAGTCATTGAAAATCTATCCCAAACATGATGTGACCAAGAAACAAGCAACTAACTCGATAACCCATCTCAACTTGGCCATGTAAGAGTTAAGGTCAGGCTTTGGGCAAAAAGCATATATTTTGAATTTAGAATAATACTAAAAGATATCGTACATTCGGGAATATATATATAGAAATCAGAGCATACAAATTTTTAATTTTTAAAAATTATAAATGTAGCAGAATAAAATATCTGATCTAGATTAAATATTTTAATTTATCTAATATGCATTAGTAGATCTAATCTACATGCTAACAGGATCAATCACATATTTTTAAAATACTAAATTTTTAAATCAGATTTAAATAAAATCAAAAATTCAGAGATCCGATCTCCATACCTTTGCATGGGTAGCAAAATGCCACAATCCAATGATCATGGTAATTCGATGAGGTTCTTGTAGAACCGCATACGTGTCCGATATCTATAGATATCTACATGAAGTCTTCGATCCGATCAGAGGCTCCTGACTTTATCGGGGTGCTAGTTTTCTTGCGGAAGTTATCTCCTGATGATTGATACAGATCTTTTTCAAATTCCTTCTTCTCAGACTCTCTACAAAGAAGGAGGCTAATGATACGGAGGATGATAAAGAGAGACTCCTCTCTCTTTTCTCTCAAAAGCATGCTAAAAGAGAATCGAGAAAAATCCTAAAGAAGAACCTCTTCTTCTCTTATTTTCTTCCTCTCGATCTTTTTCTCACACCTAAGATAAAGCCCTAAAGAAGCCTCATGCCCTCTCTCAATTTTTTCTCATGCCCCTTTCTTTGATTTTTCATTGTGAAAATCAGGTTTCACACTTGGCATTTTCATCATAAGTTTTCATCTTCTAACAAACTCCGTTGTTATGATGAAGTCCTTAGGATTATTTAAGTTCGATAAAGAGAGGATTTATCGATTAGTCCTTAAAATTGTTCACAACCAAATGATAGGCTGTTAATAAGGACGACAGCTTCTATCGAGCATAGGTCGCTGTAGGCCATATGGGTTGGTTGTCCTCTTAACCAAGGAGTGTGGAGACACTGGTATGTGCCCGCACAGCCATGTTAGGAACAGGAGGAGAACCTCGTCCTAACATGAGCCAAGTCAAAGGCCCGGTTCTTTTAGACCGGATGGAGGGAGAGGCCCTACAATGCCCTAATGTGCCCCTACAGCCATGTTAGAAACAGGAGGAGAATCTCATCCTAACATGAGCAAAGTCGAAGGCCCGATTCCTCTTAGATCGGATGGGGGGAGAGGCCAAACAGCACCCACATGTGCCCCCACAGTCATGTTAGGGACAGGAGGAGAACCTCGCCCTATCATGAGCAAAGTCAAAGGCCCGGTCACACTCAGACTGGGTGGGAGGAGAGGCCATACAGCACCCATATGTGCCCCCAACAGCTTCGTTAGGAATAGAAGGAGAACCTCATCCTAACCTGAGCTGAAACCGACCACATCAGAAACAGGGGAAGAACCTCGTCGCGACGCTGACTAAGATCTGACCGTTCGAGACCCGACAAGAAAAAGAAAATTTTTACGACGACCCCTCTACGCCATCGTGACTCTCTACCCCAACGAAGAATGGAGGCCGAACTACAATAAAAGCACAAGGGACCTCATCTTTATGAAGAGGGAGGAAGAGAGAGTAAGATCTACGGTCGCAAATGAAAGGCAAACCGACACGGCGATGACTAGGAACCTCCAAACGACGTTGATGCCGAACCAAAAACTCGGCAATGATGACCTAATACACAGATGAACAGGAAATCCTCGAACAACATCGACATCATGCGGGACAAAAATGAAAGAAGTCCGGCACACGACAGTTCAACGCGACATACAGGTAAGATGGCAAAGACCTTTTCATTTCATTAGCAAAACATGCATTACAGAGCCTCGAAGCCCGAAGAAGAAAAACAACAAAAACAACAACGACAGTGACAACGGCGACGACAAACGGACAAGCGACAAAAGAAGATACTTAGAGAAACAAAGGACAAAAAGAGCCCTAAGGGGGCCCGGCTTCCTCCGACCTCGAACTTTCGACTTCGACCCTCGCTAGGGAGTGCCTTAAACTTTCGACTTCTGCTTCCAATTCCCTCTCTCTCATTAATATCTCTATGTATCTTCGGTGAAATCACTGGCTTTCGTTCTCCGCCTTTCGATGCCTTTTCCTCAGGACCTCGAATTCTGCCTCCGCATCCTTGACGGCCTGCTGCTCGCATACCAGCTGGATCTTCAATTACTACAGCTCGGCCTTCCCCTCCCCAAGGGCGACAGATAGCCCTTCTGCGGTTCTTCTCAGGGATTGAAGTTCGCTGGAATCCCGAGCGGAAGCAAGCTGAGCCCCTCCAGCTAGCTGCCCTTGCAGGCGGGCAACTTTGTCAGTCGCCATCCTGAGCCTCCCTTTGTATTCGTCCACCTGCTTGCACCAGCCGGCCCAGTACGCATCATAGCTCGCCTCGACATCCTGGAGCTGTTGCTGGAGGTCGGAGACCTTCTTCGATCATTCTCGATCGCTGTCGGTCCGAGTCAAAAGCCGGGATGAGCTTCCTTCCAACTGGTTAATCCTCTCCTGTGCAGCCGATAGCTCCACTCGGAGGGAACTGATCTTGGCAGCGGGTGGCCTCTGCGGTGGCTTCAGAGTGACCCTCCCTCAACCTGCAGAGCTCGCCTTCCATCTTCTTTGACCTTTTCGTCAAATGAAGAACTTCCTTCTTCAGGCGCTGGATCGTGGACTTCAGTGGAATCCCCTGGGGCAAGGGAAGCGCTTCGGCAGGATACTGCCATCGGGAGACAAAAGCATCAAGACGCGTCTCATTGCAGAAAGAAAAATAAAAAGGGGGAGGAAGGAAGAGTGGAGAAGAGTGGAAAAGCCATCCACAAGGAGAAACTCAACTTTATTGATTGAATATTTTTTAAAGACAAAAAGGAAAGAAAAAATTACAGTAAAAGAAAAATACAAGGTCGGAGGTCTCAGACCTCTGCAGTAGGAGTTGGGGGGCTCGGTGTCCCTGGAAGGGGGGCTGCGGCAGCAATAGCAGCGGAAGAGGGACCGGCCTCATCTTCAGA
Source organism: Elaeis guineensis (assembly GCF_000442705.2). Classification (NCBI taxonomy): domain Eukaryota; kingdom Viridiplantae; phylum Streptophyta; class Magnoliopsida; order Arecales; family Arecaceae; genus Elaeis; species Elaeis guineensis. The sequence goes on along the minus strand of NC_025999.2, from coordinate 16,399,411 downwards.
CTCCTCGCCCAAGAAGCTGAGATCGAGCTCGGAAAATTTTCTGGTCACCTTCTCCTGGTAGAGCTCGAATCCTTTGATGAATACCTCTTGGCCGAACCTGACGTTCAGGTCCCTCATCTCCGCAGAGGCCTTGAACTCCTCCACCGCAAGAACCTTGGCCTCTGAGACCTGGATCGAGATCTGCTCCGCCAAATTTGCGACCTCGGCCTCTGCATTCCTCACCATCTCCTCCGAGGTCTACTTCTCTTCCTCCCGGGCCTGCTTTTCTTTCTCCAGGGCCTCTTGGAGGGTAACTACTTCGGCGGCCTTTTCTTTGAGGCGAGCGACTTCAGTCCGGCGATGCTCCTCCACCTGGATGGCATCCCTCCTCGCCCAGTTCGTCGCCTCGATATTGGCAAGGAGCTGGTGCCCAATTTGCAAGGACGGCTAGGAGATCAAAATAAGGGTCGAAAAGCCAATTAAATGAAGATTTGTTTACCTCGAGAAAGGACCCTAGGGAGTCCCAAACCCGCTGCTTAGGATCAGCGCGATCAATCCTCTCGACGACTTCGGGCAGAATGCAGCCGTCGATCAACCGCTTGATCAAGTCCCTGTCATTGAAGGGATTCTCTGGCTCTTCTTCAGAACCGTGGGATCTTCGATGGTGACCCGACGGCCACTTATCCTGCGGGCCACCGACTTCCTTCTCCTCCCCCTCTCGACCCCGGGCGCCTCTGCGGGATGGACCCCCGGAATGGGAACCTCAGTGGGGGGACTCCTAGAAGAAGCCCGGGGAGCCGGAGGTTCGGCATCCAAAGGGACTTCGATTGTGAAGGCCGCCTGGACAGGCACGGCCGAGCTCGTCTCCTCTATTCTGGCCTTCTTTGCTGATCCAGAGGCCGCGGTGCCTTTTTTTTTATGGGCCTTGAGGCCCCTGGCGAGCATCCGTGCTGCTTCGGCATCCATTCCTAAAAAAAAAAAATCAATCAAAAATCGGTGATGGAGTGAAAAAGGAAAAGTGACACGCAAAAAAAAAAAAGAAAAAAAAGAGAAAGAAGAAAAGAAGAGAAAAAGAAGAAGGACGGGAGAAAAGAAGAGGAAAGAAAAGATGAAATACTCGCAGGATCCTGGGGACTCAAGCCAATGTTGAACAAAAACTGCTCCTTCAGAAGGTTGGGAAGGAAAGGAGCGGAATAGCCAAGAAGCTTCCGGGCGGCTTGAAGGTCGTCCTCCCCCAGGCTGGGGGCCCGGCAGACAGAGTCCCTCAGAGAGCCCTAAGGGGGCAAGCCCAGCCTCAAAGTCGGGCAGTGGACGAAGAGGTACTTCCCCTTCCAATTATAGATTGAAGAGGGAGCACTTTTCAGTAACCCCTTCTTGCCAAACTGGGGGGAGAAATACCACTAGTCCTTTGCCGAGAGATGATGCTTGAAGGTGTAGAAATGCCTAAACAAAGAGAGGGATGGCTGAACCTCGACCACGTGGCAAAGGGAGAGAAATCCTATAAAAAACCTAAAGGAATTCGGTGCCACTGAAGCTAAAGAAATATCCAAGAAATGGAAGAGGGCGACAACGAAAGGTGGAAGTAGAAGTCGAAGTCCGGCACGGAAGGCCTCCTGATACAGACAGAAACGATCGGGTGGGGGAGTGCTAGCCCGGTCAGAGGGATCAGGAAGCTCCAGATCGTACTCCAAAGGAACTCCATACTGAACCCTTATCAGTAGGAGTTCATCCAGAGTCAGAGAGCAGGGAATGGCACCCGACACAAAAATCGGGCGAAGCCCAGCCCCAGATGTGGGTTCATCTACAGTGCGGGGGTCCTGGGGGGCTGAGGCGGATGAACTCCCAAAACCGCTAGAGACGAGGGTGTCGGAAGACATTTCAAATGAGGATCCTAAAAATCTCGAAGAAATCAGACAGAACAAGAGGCGAAAGGTTTACGGGGAACCAAACCAAAGGAGAGCGACAGGAGAAAGATGGAGGAAAAGGGGCACCCGAATGGCAAGAAGGGGAACAAAGTTCCAGGACTAACTTAAGTCGCTCCGAAGGATGCAGAAGGTGCGAGGACAGGGATGACTCGAAGGACGCCTAGGGCCAAGGTAGACGCCAAGGAGGGTCAGGGCTCTCGAAGAAAAGACGGGCACTAATAGAACTTTCAGGCGGAATAGGGCCCCTAAAGGCGGAAGGGCGGGTTTAAATAGACCCTGGGATCCAACGCCATAACGATCGCGAATCCCCCCAGGCCGACCCGCGCTCGCCACGTGTCCCACTCACCACGACAGACGGCTAAAAGCGGCTGACAGCTGACAGAGCCATTACTGCACCGTACCTGGGCCAACGTACCAACAGAAATTTTGAAAGGTCCCTTCGAATCACCTCGATTCGAAAAGACTCCAGCATGCGTGCATTTAATTCCAAAATATTTGGGGGCGATCGCGCACAGGATTCAAGGGGGCAACTTCGGCTGCGAAAATTTCTCTATACTTCCTTCACTCAAAATTCGAACTCGAAAGTAAGAGGACTGGTGTTGGGTATAAAATACCTTCCAGCCGAAGTTCGTGATAGGGGTGACCCTCCGGGGATTCTACTGACGTCAGACCTCCGACGACACCTCGCCGAACCTCTCTGACGGCCGAGCCTCCGCAACATTTCCAAGTTCTGCCGATGAATGAACCCCCACCAACGTCGACCTGACTCACCACGACGGGTGGATTCCACCCAAGTTCGGCGGTGGTCAACCGGCCGTAGGAAGACTTCATCCGGACTCCTACGGGAGTCAGACTTCGTCCCCAACTTTGGTTGCAGGAAGACTCTGCCCGGACTCCTATGGGAGCCGAACCTCGTCTCCGACTCCGGCTGCAGGTAGACTTCGTCCGGACTCCTACGGGAGCCGGACTCCACCCACGACTTCACCTGCAGACTTCGTCCGGACTCCTACGGGAGCCGAACTCCGCCCATGACTTCACCTGCAGACTTCATTCGGACTCCTACAGGAGCCGGACTCCGCCCATGACTTCACTTACAGGTAAACTTCGTCCAGACTCCTACGGGAGCCAGACTTCACCCACAACTCCAATTGCAGGTAGACTTCGTCCGGACTCCTACGGGAGCCGGACTTCGCCCCCAACTCCAATTGCAGGAAGACTCAGCCCGAACTCCTACGGGAGTCGGACCTCGTCCCCAACTCTGATTGCAGGAAGACTCTGCCCGGACTCCTACGGGAGCCAGACCTCGTCCCCAACTCTGGTTGCAGGAAGACTCTGCCCGGACTCCTGCAGGAGCCGGACCTCATCCCTAACTTTGGTTGCAGGAAGACTCTGCCTAGCTCCTATGGGAGCCGGACCTCGTCCCCGACTCCGGCTGCAGGCAGACTTCATCCGGACTCCTACGGGAGTCGGACTCCACCCACGACTTCACCTGCAGACTTCATCCGGGCTCCTACGGGAGCCGGACTCTGCCCATGACTTCACCTGCACACTTCGTCCGGACTCCTACGGGAGCCAGGCTCCGCCCATGACTTCACTTACAGGTAAACTTCGTCCGGACTCCTACGGGAGCCGGACTTCACCCACAACTCCAATTGTAGGTAGACTTCGTCCGGACTCCTACGGGAGCCGGACTTTGCCCCCAACTCCAATTGCAGGAAGACTCAGCCCGGACTCCTACGGGAGCCGGACCTCATCCCCAACTCTGGTTGTAGGAAGACTCTGCCCTGACTCCTACGAGAGCCGGACCTCATCCCCAACTCTGGTTGTAGGAAGACTCTGCTCGGACTCCTGCGGGAGCCGGACCTCGTCCCCAACTTTGGTTGCAGGAAGACTCTACTCGGACTCCTACGGGAGCCAGACCTCGTCCCCAACTCTGGTTGCAGGAAGACTCTGCCCGGACTCCTGCGGGAGTCGGACCTCGTCCCCAACTCTGGTTGCAGGAAGACTCTGCCCGGACTCCTATGGGAGCCAGACCTCATCCCCGACTCCGGCTGCAGGCAGACTTCGTCCGAACTCCTACGGGAGCCGGACTCTGCCCATGACTTCACCTGCAGACTTTGCCCGAGCTCCTGTGGGAGCCGGACTCTACCCATGACTTCACCTGCAGACTTCGTCCGGACTCCTACGGGAGCCGGGCTCCGCCCACGACTTCACTTACAGGTAAACTTCATCCGGACTCCTACGGGAGCCGGACTTCACCCACAACTCCAATTGCAGGTAGACTTAGTCCGGACTCCTACGGGAGCCGAACTTCTACCCCAACTCCAATTGCAGGAAGATTCAGCCTAGACTCCTACGGGAGCCGGATTTCATCTCTGACTCCGGCCGCAGGAAGACTCTGTCCGGACTTCATCCCCGACCTCAACTGCTGGAAGGCTTCATCCGGACTCCTACGGGAGCCGGGCTCCATCCTCGACCTCGACTGCTGGTAAACTTCATCCGGACTCCTAAGGGAGTTGGACTTCGCCCCTGACTTTGATTACAGGTAGACTTCGCTCGGGCTCCTACGGGAGTCAGATCTCGTCTCCGACTTCAGCTGCGGGAAGACTCCGTCCGGACTCCTACGGGAGCCGGACCTCATCCCCGACTTCAACTGAAGGAAGACTTTGTCCGGACTCCTACGAGAGCCAAACTCCGAGCTCCTCTCAGATGGATAACTAGCCACCTCTCTCCGTCAGACACTCCAGTCGGACTTCGACCGACAGGCCTGGACCCTCTAGCAGGCCACAGCAACGGCCACGACACTGCTCCACTTCCTGTGATGGATTCCGCGCGGCTCCATCACTCCCTGGCGGGCCGCAGTAACGGCCACGACTCTGCTCCACTTCCTGTGATGGATTCCTCATGGCTCCATCACTCCCTGGCAGACCACAATAATGGCCATGATCCTGCTCCACTTCCTGCGATGGATACCACGCGATTCCTCCATCCTCTGGCAAGTCGCGACAACGGACGCCGCTCCACTCCCCGCGACAGACTCCACGTGGCATGTCCCGGTGATAGCCACGATTTCACTCCACTACTCTTCGCAACAAACTCCTCCTGACAATGGGCAGCCCACTGCCAGACAGTTACAAACATCGCTATCAGTCTGTTGCTCCCTCCACCTATAAAAGGGGGATCCCAGATACTTTATTCTCTAAGCTCTATTTTCTATCCCAAAACTCTGCTAAAATTTTCGTTCGAGCACTCCATTCTTGTTGAGGCAGAGAACTGACTTGAGCATCGGAGGATCTTGCCGGAGCAACCCCACCTCCGGTTTAGACTTCTTTTGCAGGTCTCGACGGCGACCGCGACTCCCTCGACTCCAGCTTTTCCGACGTAGGCAGATTTTTGCACCAACAGTATCCTTCCACTCTTAGCTTAGAATCTCCTCTTAAGATCAAGAACAAATCCTTAGTCTTGCTTAAGTACTTAAGGATATTCTTCACAACTATCTAGTGCTCCTCACCTGGATTCGACTGATACCTGTTCGTGGCACTCATAGTAAGGACAATATTAGATCGAGTATATAGCATAGCGTACATGAGGCTTCCTATGGCTGAGGCATAAAAAATTCTTCTCATACACTGTATCTCTTCAGATATGGTTGAATACATCATCTTGGAAAGACTAATACCATGCCTAAGGGATAAGAGTCCTCTCTTGAAGTTTTCTATGTCGAACATCTTTAGCACCTTCTCTATGCACAGCTTTTGTGACATACCAAGCATCCTTTTAGGTTTATCCCTATAGACCTTTATTTTGAGAATATAGGATGCTTCTCCTAAATCTTTCATAGAGAATTTCTTGAATAACCATCTTTTGACCATGGTCAGCATGGGAATATCATTTTCAATTGAGAAAATATCATCATGTACAACATGAAGAAGGTAATCATGCTCCCACTGACTCTCTTGGACACATAAGATTTTTCTTCATTTTTGATGAAATCAAATGATTTGATCGCTTCATCAAAATGATGGTTCCAACTTCGAGAAGCTTGCTTTAATCTATATATGGATCTTTGTAGCTTGCAAATTCTGTGATCACCATCACTAGATGTGAAACCCATAGGTTGCTCCATATAGATATCTTCCTCAAGATATCCATTCAGAAAAGTAATTTTCATATCTATTTGCCAGATTTCATAATCATAGTAAGCTGCAACAGCAAGCAGAGTGTGGATGGATTTCAACATAGCTACGGATGAGAAGATTTTCTGATAGTTAATACCCTCATGCTGACTGTAATCTTTAGTCACAAGCCTAGCTTTATAGGTCTCTACCTTACCATCGGCACCTATTTTTCTTTTGTAGATCCATTTACATCCAATAGGTACAATATCCTCAGGTGGATCCACTAAGGTTCATACTTGGTTCGAGTGTATGAAGTCAATTTTTGACTTCATTGCATCTAACCATTTCTCTGAATCAATATCAGACATCGTCTCATCAAAGATGTTAGGATTATTACTATGACCCCTATCTCTCATAAAAAATATTTTCTGTACTTTCTCTGTGAGCATACTCATGTACCTATTAGGAGGTTAGAAGACCTTGCTAGATCTATGAGGTGGTAGAGGAATATCAACTACTGACTCATATGTAATGGGTTCCTAAAGATCTATAGCTCTTTACTCTTCAGAGATCTTCTCTTCAAGCTCAACTAACCTCCCACTGTCACCATCCTGAATAAACTATTTTTCTAAAAATATGGCATTCTGACTCATAATCACATTGTGGTCTTGTGAAAAGTAGTAGTATCCATTGAATTTCTTCGGATACCCTATAAAGCAAGCTATAATAGATCTATCCTCTAATTTTTTCACCATCTGTCTCTTGACATAGACAGAAAATCCTGAAGTCTTAAGATAATCTAGACTTGACTTCTTATCGAAGCATATCTCATACGGTGTGGTAGGAATGGACTTTGATGGAACCCTATTCAACAAGTGAATGGCAATTAACAAGGCATGTCCCTAAAAAAATAAAGATAGATTAGTAAAGCTCATCATAGATCTGATCATATCCAATAGGGTCATGTTCCTCCTTTCGAATATCTCGTTGAGCTGAAGTGTTCTGGGAGGTATCCATTGAGAGACTATGTCATTATCCTTAAGATATCCTAAAATTTTTTGACTAAGATATTCACCTCTTTGTTCAGATCGAAGAATCTTAACGGACTTGTCTGTCTGTCTTTCTACTTTATGTCTGAATTTTTTAAACTTTTCAAAGGCTTCAGACTTATGTTTCATCAGATATACATATCCATACCTAAATAGATCATCAGTAAAGATAATGAAGTAGGCATAATCACTCCTGATCTGCACATCAAATAGTCCACACACATCGGTGTGTATCAGAATAAGTAACTCATTAGCCCTTTCTCCATGTCCTACAAAGGGTAACTTCACCATCTTTTCTTGAAGGTAAGATTCACAGGCTGGATATGACTCTGGGTTAAGAGAGCCAAAGATCCCATCCTTTTTCAATTTGTTTATCCTATCCTCTCCAATATGGCCTAATCTATGGTGCCACGGTACTTCTGGTTAATATCATCTCTGGATCTTTTTTGGCTTACGGTACTTGCTATTTGCTCGTTTAGGTTCACCTTCGCATCAACATGCAAATGATATAGACTGTCAATTAAAAGACCTCATGCACTCAATTTACTTCGTAAATAAATGGAATAAAAGTCTTTATTGAAACTAATTTTAAAATCTTCCTGTGCTAGGATAGATATGAAAATCAAATTTTGACTAGCTAAAGGAATATAATAACAATCTTTTAAATTTAATCTAATCTAAACCCAGATGGTAATCGAAGAGGATAAGTGTCAATGGCCTCTGCAGCAATTTTTGCTTCATTGCCGACCTGAAGGATTATGTCACCTTCTCTCAATCTTTTACTTTCTATTGGATCCTACATTGAGGTACATATATGAGCACTCGAATCAGAGTTTAACACCCTACTAGAAGTAGAAGAAATCATAAGATTAGATTCAATTACGAGCATACCTTCAGAAGATTTATCACTCTTTTTAGTCTTTAGACTCTCCAGGTAGATAGGATAATTCCTTCTCTAGTGACCTTCAGCATGACAACAAAAATACTTTCCCTTTGCTTCAGCCACTTTTGCACCGTCCTTCTTCAACTTGCTCTCTTTCTTCTGCTTCTTCATGGATTTAACCTTCTTCCTTTCAGTAGACTTTCTCTTAGAAGAAGAAGTCCGCTCCACAGCAAGAACAGTACCCCTTGAATTTTTCAAAGTATCATTCGTAGTGACCAACATGTTGACCAGTTCGAAAATAGTGCAGTCAAATTTGTTCATATGAACATTTACAATGAATTGACTATATGAACTAGTAAGAGATTGAAAGATCAGATCTATCTATAATTTTTTTTGCACATACAGTCTGAACTTCTCAAGCTCCTCAATGTCCTTGATCACTGTCATACAGTGCTTATGGACAGATTGCCTTTGTGTATCTTCAGATTGAAGAGTCTTTTGGATACTTCGAAGTGTATAGTACAGCTCTACTCACCATACAACTCTTGCAGGTGAGTGATTATAGCTCGGGTAATGAGAATATGCTCGTTCTGATTTTGCAACTCGTTTGACATAGAAGCCAGCACATAGCACTTGATTCGATTGTCTTCATCCATCTACTTCTCAAAAGTAGCCATCTACGCAGCAGTAGGATGGTTTGGTAGCACTACAGATTTTTAGTCGAGTACATAGCTTAATTTTTCTGAGATCAGGACAATCCTGAAATTTTTGAGCAAGTTTTGAAATTAGTATCGATCAAATGATTGGTTTCAAGGATGCGGGCTAGGAGATTTGAGGCTGACATTATGGTTTAACTGTGAGAGCAGAGATTCAAGTTAGAATTTTGTACTTAATTTTTATATTTGCTTCTAGAGATTTTAAGATGCAAACAATGACTCTCACTAATTTTTTGGATTCCTTTATTCTCTGAGAGAAAAATGAAAATCCTAACACGGCAAAAGATTCCTAGTGGGTACTGCGGTCCCATTGATGCCATGCACCTCATTTAATAGTTATTGGTAACATGCACATTGATGCATAGGTAACTCTTTATCTAGATGCTTCTCTAAGCATGTTGCAGTAACTTAATCTCTAAGCCATATGGACTCATCTAACAATTATTGCCCATACTCTTTGGTTAAGCCCAACTCACTATTCACAAGCAGGTGCAAGCCCGTCATTAGATCCCTTACCTAATAGTTATTTGGCCCAACCCCATCCTTACCTTGAAGCAACTCTTTGCTAATAGAGTGGTTATGTATTTTTGATACAACTGAACCACTATGATCAGTCAAGAACAATCAACGTCGGTAGCATGCCTGCACATCTATAACAGTGGAAGACCTATGGACTTAATATTTATGGAGAAGTTTAGATTTAGATCTCATCTAATCAGTCATCATATGATCGATTTAATTAGCATGGGCTAAACCAAACTGCTAAGTGACCTAATTCAAGACCCAATCTTTCAAATTGGCTAGATAAGTAGAGATCAGTGGGGGTGCCCCCATTGCTTTCTTTAGACATCAATAAATTGACCAGCTAAGCGAACAAAATGAATTAAATAATCATATCTTATTAACTTACCTTAGAGACCAATAGATCAATTGGTCAGAATTAGTTAGCTCAAGTGAATCGAGCTCAAACCAACGAGCCAAATTAGATCCTTAAGTTAATTGATTCTACATATGGGACTCAATCGATTTGATCAACAGTAATTGTATGATCATCAACTTAATTGATCTAACTATAATCAATACTTGATTCGATTTGACTAATTACTTAATCGAATTAGACCCATATGACTCAAACCAAAAACTTTAGATGTAATCCAATTACATGACCTAATGTTTGATTTTTTCATGACCCATACTCTCATACACAAATATAAATTTCAGATTCTAAAATCAAATTTCAGATCTAAATTTTTTGTATGAAAGTAAATTTTAAAATATAAAAATAATTTTTAGATTTTAACATACAAACATATATCACATATATACATGTAAAATCAGATCTAAATAAAATTCAAATCTATAACATGATATCATATATCTCATATATTAATCATGGATCAGATTGAAAGTAAATTTATGATCTAAATATATAAATATATATCATATATATGAATCAAAATTCAGATCATATAAAATTTTAGACTTCATGCATGCATCTATATATGATGTAAATATGAACTAAAATTCTTTCTAAATCAAAATTCAGATCTATGCATGCTTTCACATATCAAATATATATTCTAAATCATATCTAAAATTAGCTTTCAGATTTGAAAACTTTATCTATACATCTCATGTATTAAAAAAATCTAATTTTAAAATTTTTTTAAAATATGTATGTCAAAATTCAGCATATGAAAACCCATGGCTCTGATATCATTATTGGATTTTCGGGTTTGGGGCACGTTTCAAAATTTTTTTTTTCTAAACATCACAGTAGAATACAAGATTAAAATATTTTTAATCTAAATTATGTATGCATAAAAATATAAAAGCACATGGATCTACTTCACATGCTGAAATTGATACATGTAGAAATTTAAATTGTAATCAAATCATATACCTGTTTTGTAATCTTTTTCTTTAAATCTAAATTTGAAATAGAAGAGATTTTTTTCTAGCCGCACAAGTATCTAACCTCTATAGATATCCACTTGGGATCAATTCGAAATAGTCCTCTTTAATTTGAATTTTTTTTTCTAAAAAAATTCAGCCTGCTGAATCTGAACGAAGCTTGGATCGCGATCAATACTTGATTTTTTTTCTTTGATCTTCTTCTTCTTCTCTTCTCTAATATTTCTTCCTTGCTTTGTACTATTGCTAAACACTAAAAACCAACAAGGATTGGATGCCCAACAGCCTTGGTCGTGTGGAGGATGGGGGACATCCCAACTAGGTGGGCGTGTGGGATGCCAAGGGAGAAGGAGAAGGGAGAGGAAGAGAGAGCATGTGGAACTCCTTTGGGGCATGAGTGGCTGATGGTTAGATGCTATAGGGATCTTAAGGAAGGTTCCTTTAAATAGGCACAAGGATTCAATCCTATTCAATCACATAATACAAGTCTTACTTGCATTGGATTTTTTATTAAGTTAAGTTATCCAACTTACATTAAGAATCCTATTAGACACCAACTCTTAGAGCCTTTACATCCAATTAAACATACCCTATTTTGCACCCAAGAAATGCTCCATATGAAATCAAAAGGCTCTCTAATCATAGGATATGCCCAACTTGATCAAATCAAGGTGGCACCCCATAATAACTATCAAGGAGATTAATTAGAGACTTGCATCCTTAATTAATATGATCCATAACCTTAGATACCCAACAATTGGAGTTCAATAAATCTCATTCATTTAGATTATTAGCAAGTAATTAAGTTTAAATTATCTTATCAAATAAGAAATCCAAATGAAAAGAAGAATTGAGTCCAACCATGTGCTAGCAAGATTACCATAAACTCAATGAATTTTTTTAAACCCAATTGAGACTTCATAAGCTCAAATACCTATTTCAAGCCTAATCTTTTTGTTGTGTGATCCCGTAGGTTTAATTCTATCTGGTAGTGAGATATACAATGATTTCTATCATCGTATCATTGAAACTTCATTCAATGGGTCGGAACAATTCCACTCTAACTTAACAAAGATTATCTATCCAGAATAACTCTAATTAGCTCTCACAATCCACCAGTGATACCTAGCAATATGTAGTGGTAACTCAGTAGAATTGAAATGAACCTCTAAGTGTAGTTAACGTGTGATTCAGTCCCTCTATCATGAGTTCCGACTAGATGACGGATCATGGATAAATCGTCAAATCTCAATATTAGTCATATGATAGATTCGATCAGCTCAAGTCCAGATATGATGTCTATGAAAATTTTTTTTCATCAATCATACTAATATGGCCATAGATTCTTGAACTTAACTTCTCAAATCTCATAGAATTACTTTTTTTTACCAAGATCGATAGATTCTATCTTGATGCGCATCCTACTCTTACAATGGACCAACTATCGGCAACATCCACTACAAGGGCTCATTGAGATCTATATTTATATATCAATCAAACTCCAACAGTCTCACTGCAAGTAGCAGTACCATCTCAAGTCAAAAGATCAGTCACATAACTATAGCATTGAGACAATCACTGACAATCGAGTAGAAATTCAAGTAATCTCTTATATTGTCATACTCAATGCTAGTATTCTCTAACAACCATCCGTACTCATCGTCCTATGTCTCTATATAGTAGACTAGAGATCCATCTATCTCGAAAGAAGTAATTTATGAGCCAGTCTATTTGGATCTATCATCATCCTCATGATGATCCTATGATTGAAAGTATTTAAGAATTAAATATATATCTCTAATCTTCAATACCTTGAGAATATGTATCAAAACTGATTCCATAGACGATTCAAGGATACATCATACTTGAATGAAAAATAAATTTATCTTTTTATTAATCATATCAATATATTAAGTATAAAATTATGTCCTAGATTTACTACAATGTGTCAGCCATATTGGCTTTTAGGACATACATCTAATAGTATGTTGGCTACAGTAGATTTGTTGTAGGAGTAGGGTATGTACTTAGATGGGATCTATCGATCTTAGTAAAGAACTAGTCCTATATGATTTATGAAGCTGAGTTCTTAAGACTGTGGCCACAGCGATGTGATCAGTGAAAAAAGATTTTTGTGAGATCTCACAATTTAAACTTGAGCTAATTAAATCTTACATATAACAGATGATGAGGTTTGATAAGTTTTTCATAACCTCCATCTTATCAAAACTCACGATAGAAGAACTGAATCATATGTTAACTATACCTATAAATTTATTTTTTTCTATTTTACTAGATTGCTACTACATGTTGCTAGCCATCATTGATGGATTGTGAGACTCATAAAAATCATTTTGAAATCGATGATCTTGATTGGAGAGAGTTAGAATTGTTCCAACCTATTAAAAATAATTTCGATGATACTGTTGATAGAGATCACAGTATATTTTACTACTAGACAAAATAGAACCTATAGGATCACACATAATAAGAGTTTTGACTCGATCAAATTAATAGTTCGTACTTTTTAAATCGCAGTTAGATCCAATTATTAATATGATTGATGGTTAGACTGATTTATAAAAGTTACAAAAAGAGACTTGCTAAGAGTTAGTAAGTTAAAGGAGGATTTAAATACAACTATTGCTATGTAATTTGATTGTATCAAATTGAGATCAAATTAAATCAAATTTAATCTGATTGGATTTGGACTTAATGTCTAATTGGATTTGATTCAAATTAGATTTGAATCGGATTAGAATCAGATTGGGATCTCAGAGTTCCAATTGGATTGGGACTCTCACCTTTCTCACACCAAAAAGAAGGAGCTGCACAAGAGAGTCGCCTCCTCTTCTTGCATGCATGAAAAGAAAGATGGGGCATGCATCCCAAGTGTTGGGGACCCTAAGACTCTCTCTCCTCTCTATCTATCCTTATCTAGCATTTAAAGTTTGAATCTGCTTCAAACTTAAAATTCAATCTTCTGATATGATACGCATGGGCATTAAAGGAGGGCTTTTCTCATGTGAGAAGTGAATGTTTTGCACAGTGAAAATCAGTGCCACAGAGAGAAAAAAATATTATTAGTGCCTCCCTTTCCTTCTTGATGCCATAGAAAGAGAAAGAGGGGATCTCTTCCTCTCTTCCTCTTCCTTCTCTTTGGCATGAAGGTGTTCACGCATCATCTTCTCTTTCTTCTTTTTCTCTTCTTCAATAGATCTCATGTGAAGAGAAGAGAAAAGAAAGAGGAAGATAAATCCAATTGCTGAAGGATAGAAACCTCCAAGAGAGCTAGCATCCTGATGGTTTCATAGGCTCATGATCAAGATCTGCCCTATGCGGATATCAGTAAAGGTTGGATGTATATGTGGCTTCAAAAAATCTTGAAGACATCCATGGATCTCGGATCATGGTGAAAAACCACCAGCGTAAAGGTATAAGATCAGATCTTATTCCTTATATTTTAGATTTCCAAATCTCTAAATCTTATCTCTCATATAAAGAATCTTGTTTAGATATTTTATAAATTAGATATAACACATGCCAATTAGATTAAAAAGAGTTTTAATTTGATTTTTTGCTATATTCTATTTCTAAAATTTGTATGCATGAAAATACCGCTTTACTAATAGATTGCAGGCTAGATATTAAAGAACTTATCAATAGGGATGAAACACTGCAGCACAGTCAACAATTGGAGAGAGATTTAGAAACCTCTAAATTATTTTAGGGAAGCATGAAAGGTAATATTTGAAGCTAGACATGTTAAAGTTAAGTAAATTTGTTAAAAAAAAAATCTATA